>NC_043974.1:22488563-22631251 GCF_902148855.1 Sphaeramia orbicularis
AACGTCCCCCTATTCAATTATATTCAATCAATGATCGGCTTGACTTAAACCGTATCCCTCAGAAAGAGAAACATCCCAGAGTATAACGCACAATCTTGCACAGCTTCGGAAAGCCAGGGAAGAGTAATGGAATACAAAATAGGAGAAAAGGAAAAAGAAAGCATCCAGAGACCGAAAACGCACCAAGTGAGGCTGACTAAAGTGGGAGTCAAAGTCAAAATGTACTGACGAGGGGTCTCTGTGGTGCGTTGCTTTGAAGGAGGGAAAATGAAAGTACCTCATTTGACTCGACCTACTGGGGGGAGCAGCTAAAGAGAAGAAAGGATATGTGACGGCAGATCTCCGGATCGTCTTATTCCTCAGTAGAGTCAACTCATCCTCCTGTAGAAGCTCATCGTCTCCCAGTGAGACTAATGGCGCCGTTTCCTATGTGGAATGTGCTTTTCCTCCAAGATCTTCATTCTTTATTAACACTCCCATGACATGCGCACAAGTTCCTGGATGCACCTAATTTTTGCAACATCTGATACATGAAACTTCATAAGCTCATTGTTTACAATTATTCCCTTCAGCACTGTAAATCCACTGTATGATCTAAGTAACTCCACCAACTACAATTCAAATGCCACCTTTTTCTGCATTCCAGGCAACCCGTAATTCTAAAATCCACAATTCTGAAATTTTTTGACTTGGTGGAACATAAAATGGCTCGAATACTACACAAGCAAGGAATAGATTGCTACCGAAAGAGAAGGGGACTTATAATTTAAGGGAAAATTTAAATCTAAAGGTCAGAAGTGTGCGTATACCATTGGAAAGCTTCTGTATCACAGTTAAGGTACTTAAACTGTGGAACAGATTGAGTGCAGAACTAAAACAAATTTCCAGTATGACTGTGTTTAGAAAGAGACATAAAGAAATTATTTTCCAGAAGTACATTGATAAATAATCTCTATAAAGTACTTGTTTGTTATTTGGATATGAATTTTGCAATGTGTCGGTGAATGTGTTGTAATATGGATGAGTGACTAAATGCACATGTTTAAAAATGCTGATGAATTTGGGAGTGTTGTTTTCAGTAAGTATGGAAAGGTTTGAAGGGGTAGGATTACATAAGTTTATACTTCTTCCTACTCTTTTTCGCTCATGTAAATTTTGAGGCTTAAGATGTTTTTAGTTACTGTTTTGTTTTGTTCTCATTCTCTTGATTATCATTTATTTGCATTTGTTTAAAATTGTCATTTACATGATCAAAATAAAGACATCTATCAATAAATCAATTTGTGTTTTTCCAACCTTCTACCTGTGAAAATGCACTGGAATGGCAGTCAAACTGTTGACTTCCCACCCATGAACTCGTACTAGATCGATGTACTCCCAGTTCCGAGCTCTGACGTCACGTAACCCGTGAAACAACAATGGCGGCCCCCATGGATGCGGTGCTTATGCAAACTGTTTATTAAAAGGTATTGCCCTGATGTAATTATCTGCCAATGTTATGCATAATCAGCAGCTAATCTAGCATTAGGACTACAATAAATGAATACCAAATACGTATCCAAATGTACACATAACGCAACATAAAAGGTATAACAGCTTCTCTTGTCTTATGCACCATTTTTACTCCTCCGTTTCCCTCAAAAAAGCAAGGAACAAGCACCTCTGGGATAGAAATGATTGTAAATGAGCATCAGCCCTGCACGGTCCGCCATGCTGGTTTGTTTACATCTAGCTACCACAATTCCTTGTGCTCGGGCAGTTTGGCATGACTTGCCTTGAACACTACAAAGTGGTGAGTCGTGGTTTGAAGTCGTGACTTACGGGCTCAAAAACTTGCCTGAAACGCAGCATTACAGTCCATAAAATCCATTTCATGCCAAGGTTATGAATGACAATGTATTAGGCATGTTCAACAAAACTAAACTTGCCTTTAACCAAATCCAAGCGATCAATAAAATCATTAAAGATTAATCAACCCCTTTCTAAGATATTAACTTACTGGCACACTTAGAGTCATGTGTTTTAGGAATCGACTACAACATAACAAAAAATAATTTAGTCGTGGAAAAAATTATAACCACCCTTGTTTTCTTCTATTTCTTGTTCATTTGAATGCCTGGTACAACTAAAGGTACATTTGTTTGGACAAATATAATGATAGCAACAAAAATAGCTCATAAGAGTTTATTTTCAGAGCTGATATCTATCCATTTTCTATGGTTTTCTTGATAATAACCAAAATCACTTAAGTTCTCACATCAATATCATTGGCACTGTACTGACAAAAACAGTGCTTTTAGACATTCCATGTTTTATTTTCTGTCTGTTCTAGTCACATGATACACACAGGAGTTAGTACTTGATTGCATAACCATTGTTTTTGATCACTTTCGATGGTCTAATAATTTTTTCCGCAGCTGTACAATGTTATCTGTAATTTTTTGATAGGATCTGAAATTTCAAAGAGCAAGTACTATGATATTACCAGTGGGGATCAATGAAAATGAAATGGCTTGAAGACAAATTTTGGCCCTGAGTGAAACTTAACAACAAACAAATAACAAAATAAAAATGACCTAAATGACATAAGACATAGCAAGACCATTGTGCTCATCTTGTTTATTTTGAATCTGAAATCTTACTCAAGTTGGGGTCCACATCATGTTATTTGTGGCTTTAAACCCTTCTTTATGGCCAGAACATACTGCCAGTAATAATCGAATATTGGCTTGAACATGCTAAAATCATCAACATCAGAATATTGATGAGTAAAATTAAGTACTAGAACAAACTGGTGGAATATTATTTAGTGTTTTACTACCACTACTACTACTACTAATAATAATAATACATCGGTTTTATATAGCGCTTTTCTAAGTACTCAAAGATGCTTTACAATAAACAGCCAAGAGACAAACATACATCAAACGGGTAAACAAATACGAAGTTAATACTAAAGGGTAGTCGAAGAACAAAAACAGAGACAAATACTGACAAAAAAAAAAAAAAAAAAAGCTGGGAATGTCAATAAAATAATCCCTAAAGACAAAAATATAAAAACATCATAATAACCGCAATTAGATATAGGGGAAAATAAATAAATAATCTCCTTGGCAGATCATCACTATAATACAATGATTATACAAGTATCATGTTTTCAAAGGTACCGTTTCCTACTGTCAACAACATGTTCAATCTACAGGATGACATGGGTCGTTTTAGCTGGATTTTAATCACAAGCACATTATTTCTACCCAACTAATCTTCTCTGGGTGTAAGGTGAGACAAATTCTGACTAAATGATCTGAATTTCATGTTCCGCGTGAAGAGGACGAAATAGGGGAGAAACATAGGGTAGGCAGATCAAAGAGGAGTACAGAAGGAAAAAGACAGTGTGGAAGGGAGGAACTGATCAGACTCCAGCCAAAGGGCAACGACTTTAAAGCCACGACTCCACTGATTTGTTTGGTTTTATCTGCCGCTGATAAATTGGATTAAATAGGCGAGAAATAGGAAGGGAGCTGGGGTAAAAAAAAAAAAAAAAAAAAAAAAAAAAAGAGAGAATAAAGCGCATCTTATCTCTCAAACGGGGGCTTCAGTTTGAGAGAGCAGTGTGGAGGAAAAACTGTATCAATTAGCGAGGCTTCTTCCGTCTCCAAACTGGCTGCGGGAAGTTTGCGGTTGTTCCAAGGAACACAATCTACTTTTTTAATCCAAACTCTGTCAAATCGACAGCCACACATTGCTTTGCTGGGCATCTGCCAGCGCGCGCACACACACACACATCCAAACACTTCAACGCCTATGCCTGTAGACACCACGGTCTGAGAATAGAGCTGGAATGGAGACAGTCTAGGCTGGTTTCACAGCCACGGATTAAACCTAATCCTATAAAAAAAATGTCTTTGAATGTAGATTTCCATTAGAGGGAAGTTTTCGATGAGGACTATTTTCAGACTAGACCCATTTCCACATTTGTGAAGTCACTTTCTGATGGCTATTTGTTACTCAGTCCATCTCAGGGTATGGACAACAGTAAAGCTTACCTACTTTGTGTCTTTAAGTTAAACAATAGTTCAAATGTTCCCATTTAACATACATTGGGCGGTTGGGTTTTAAGCCTGATCGGTGCTGCAATCAGGGAGCAATCACTTTTCTGCTGCAACAGTCTTTCAAATGACTTTTTGGTAGGTAAGGCTGTGAGAAAAAACATCAATATCTAGTTTTAACATCAATAATTCATCACAAGATTAATCCGCATGGGATTTAAGCGAACAGGACCACCCACAGGAAGCTGCACGGCATTTCACATCGACCACAATACAGAAATAAAAAGGGCTTCTTTACTAAGAAACTGGAGGACGTGCTGTGCAGCCCTTGTTTCTTAGTCTACCTTTTTTTGTTTGTTTTTATACACAATCTACATTCTCTTTTGTTGATTAAAAACAAATTTAAAAAAAACAGTGAAGGCGGCCAAGCAGCAACACTTTTTTTTTTTTTTTTACCAATTAGATTTATGACAAGCTTAACCTTCGATATATTTCAAGGCCCCTAATAATATTATGAAAATGAATGATTAAACTCTCATCTTTAAAAAACAAAAACAAAACTCATTTACTGAGATTCCACAATCAATAGAGAATGTAATTTGCACAGGAGCTCTCATTTGTCATCCATCTTGGGAATTTTGTTTACAACTCCATCAATAGGTGCTTGCCCAAACATATTGAACAGTAGTCGGACTGAAACGGCCTCTTTCCTGGGATGCTTTCTTCTATAATCTTAAATAAATGTGTTTTTTATTGAATACAGTGAAAGTGTTAATATAACACATAAAATAAACTGTATGGACATATGCTGTACTATACCCTCTGGGGTCTATTCAGACATGAACGCTCTCAAAATGGCACAGCTAAGAAACACCCTGTAGCAGAGCGGTAGCATCATGGGAAAGTGAAAAAGTGAGAATATTCTGCCACACACCTCTTGGTTTGATCGACTCCAAAAATAGGTCTGTAAATCTCTCTGGAAAATGGGATTCCTCTAAATAAGCTGATACTTTCTCTGTGCTGCTGCTGCCAATGGAGGCAGGAGTACCAACGCTGAGACGTAGCCGCTAATCACATTCTTATGCACTTATTTATAACATGTATTTATGTGCAGAATATTGACTGGCTCACACCTTGAAGCTGTCCAGAACGACTACAGCCTGTGTAGAACTTGTCTGAATGTGCTCAAACCCTGTGCGGATATAAATGAGATGCCCTTTCCTGTGAGCAGCGTGCTATTTGATGTTCCTATTGTACCGACTGCGAGCCTGGAAGCACCATCGCTGTCATATTCAAGTCCCTCACTGGGCTTGCCTGTACAATCGGTTTGCAAAGTCTCTGCTTTTGCAATACACACTGCTAAAATCAGCTGGCATTTTGTGTTTTATACATCTTGATGGTCACTGGAGAAAAACTGATCTCAGTTTTGAGGAAACACATTTGTCAAAAAGTATTTACCTCTGGCATTACAGAGCACTGTATGCTAACACCAACAGATTCATGGACAGTTTCTTTCCCCAGGCAGTCACTCTGTTGAATGCCAAACTGTAACACACAGTATGTACCTCATGCATATTTGCACAAATCCTGCGAAACACTGTTGTCTATTTATAGTATTTTATATTTGTAAACCATTATATATTGTCCTTGTATACTGAACTACTGGTTTTTACCCTTTGGCCATACATTTATAATCCTTTTTAATATTTTTTTAATGCTCATTATACTCTATGGACTGTAACTATTTACATGTCTGATACAAATAAATAAATGAAAAAAATAAATGAAAAATATTGCCCGAAGGAGTATTGTAATTGTTTTGTTGTCTGTCTGTCCATACAACGGTGTAATCACATTATCTGAAGAATGCATTGTGATATCACACCAAATTTATACTGTGGATGCATCTTGGCATAGAGTAGAAGCCCATTGAAAATAGGGCAGCAACTTTAAACAGAATCTTACACTGTATGTGGCCGAAGGGTATTAAAAGTGTGCAGAACGTTATGCTTATACTTGCATTATTGTTCTGTCTGCCATTTGGTCTCACACTGTTGGTACAGCTTTGTGAAAAATTCTTATTCTTTATTCTACAACATGTGAGAGCTAAGGTTAAGCCGAAGTCAAATTCCTTGTTTGTGTGACCAAACTTCAGACTCGCTTAACCCTTTCATGCATGAATTAAGAAAAAAGTATCTAATTTTTATTTCTTTTTTGGGATTGATTGACTGATTTTATTGCTCAAAATTAGGCTAAAGTTGAAATGCATTTTGAATTTTTTGTTTTTTTTTTAATATGGTTTTATTAAGAAGATTTTTAACCTCTTGATACACAGGAATATACAAATATATATGTTTTGGCTGTTTTCAGAATTGAATAATTGCCTACATTGGAAACATTATTGCAACAGTTTTTTCAAATGCTTTTTAAAAAAATGTTCATGGAACGCCCTTTGTGGTGGACAGTTTTTTGTTGGTTTGTTTGTCTTTTTTAAAGCTGTGAAACTCTTGTCCACAAACAGTACACCCATATATGAGTCTTAGGAGGTTAACTTTATGAGATCACAGAGCATCCAAATTCTAAATTTAAGATGATACTTTTTTTTTTATATTGTATTGCTTAGGGTCTATACAGAGTGCACCCATGTGGTTTGGCGAATATTACCTTTATAACCCTTTGGAAAATGAGCTTAAACTATTTGTCCACAAAGGTGGACGTCATGCATGAAAGGGTTAAAATGTAATAACAGAAAGTGATATACTGTGTGAAAACTATGAAATAAAAATATTAATGCTGCTAATCTGATGTTTTCTCACATTTTATCATACTCTAATACTAGTTATTACTCACTTCGCGGAGATAATTTGCAAAAAAAAAAAAAACCTGTTAATTACAGTCTAATAACAACTAGCAATTGATTTCCACTCAAACATGTTACTGCAGATCATGTTTACCAATTATTTATCAGTAATTGCGTGAATTGCAGTGTATGAGATGTTGCATAAATGTCCACCGTGTTGTCTGATATGCACATAAATCAACAAAACCCATGAATATACAAGAGAACAGCTGTTGAATAGCTGTCCACTGTAGTGACCACTATGCATGAAAGGGTTAATGTGAGCATTCTCTAACACTAGAACTGTAAGTATTATAGCCGTAAATGCTGATAAAATGCACGATGCAATACAAGGTATTGCCTTGTGTTGCATTGTTTTGTATTGTTTTGTATTGTATTGTATTACCCCCTATGGCACCCATGTGAGGAAAAAAAAGCTCATTTAGAATTGTTGCCTTCACATTCTATACTGACATTTATTACTCAGGTTGGTTAAATTCTTGACATCGGCATTCGACTCCATTGCATAATAAGCTGTAGCCTATTTTTATTAATGAAAACAAAGATGTAACCTTCTCAAGAATAAATGAATTAATATAAGTGAAGAACTTCAGGATCAGAATATCAAATGGTCATTTGAAGCACCGTACTATCAAATGTATATAGAAAAGCTGTACAAGTTTGTTTCAGCCTACACACAGTTTTTCACTTAAGATTCAATACGCCAGGTGTTAGAAAACCAGAAGACAATGAAGCCCAAGGCTGAATGAAAGGATCACTATGAACAAGTGTATGAGAAGGACACCAGAGAACCTTCCTCTAATGGACCAACTGCACACATTCTCTGCCACACTACAGACTTTATACAGAACCATGTAGATCTGAAACTGGAGTTAAACAACCCCAAAATGAGTTGCAGTAAGCCCACAGAACCCATCGACCACCACTAGAAGAGGAGTAGCAAGAAATAGCATTCAACCAAACTTAGCTCTCAGAAACACCTGAGAACAACGGATGAACACAAGTGTGAAACGAACCTTCTGTTCCTTAAAATGGAAATGTTTGAAAAAGAAATTGCAGCTTCTGAGGCCTTTTCCAAAGCTGTACAGATGGAATGTTAGTACAACTGGAGCAGACTGAAGCCCTGAAGAATGGAGCTGAACTAAATGAGATGGAGGAAGCTCTCTGTAAACAGGAGAAGGAAGCTGAGAGAGAACAGGATTTCCTTCTCAAACAGATAGAAACCCCCAGAATCAACAATAGAAAATGATACTTCAGCCAGAGAAAGCCTTTCTCCAGGAGCAGCTAGAGAAATCAAAAAGCTGCTTATGAGGCTGCTTAAAAACAAACAAAACATGAGAGTGAAACCCTTGCAGCTGCTCTGAAGGCTGAGAAGACATCCCATCATTGCAACAAGAGAGGTCTTTGCACCAGGAGGAGTTGAAAACACTGAAAAACTACCACCGGGTGCAGCTTCAACAGAAGAATCCTGAGATGGAAGAACCCATGGCTGTGAATCAACCTGAACAGCTGTTGTGTCTGGTGGAGGCGGAAACATCTGCCCTCCTGAAGAACACTGCAGGAGGAGGAAGAGGAGGAGGAAGAGGAGGAGAGGAGAGGAGGAGAAGAGCTGAATGCTTAAAGAGAATAACCTTGAGACTAAAAACCTCACAGGTGCTCCAGATACGATTGAAGAGCAACTAAGGCTCAGCAGTAATAAACAGCAAGAAGAAAAGTGATAGCTCCTGATAGAAGTCGATGGAAAAACTATGAGAATAAAAAACTCAAGGGTCCAATGAGTAAATGAGTAGAGATGGGCAGAATATGAACAACCAGCATGTCTAATAGCAGGAGGACAGAGACCTTTTAAGAGCTGAATTCTGCAGGAGGAAGATGAAAACGAGCAGTGGGAACGGACAGAAAACTACATACTGGAGAGAATGGACACACTGGAATCAATATGACTAAAAAGCAAAAAGGAAAAACTAGTTAACTCTTTAAAACCAGACGTATCATCGCTGACACACCCTGTGTATATGCAGTTTGGATGACTGGAATTCTTTCACATTTGCCCAATTGGAAAAATTCCAACAGTTTCTGAAACCTGAGACATTGCGCTTTATAGGCTTTATTGGGTCATAATTGTAATTTCACTCACACCTGTACTAGAGGCTGGAGATAAGAAGTTTTAGCAGAATAGCAGTAAATGCAGTGAACTGTGAGTGAGAGCTAGATTTTGAAAGTTCTAAGTGCACTAGAAAAATGGGCAAAAGGACTCACTCACAGCATATTTCTAACCTTTCCATAGTTAAATTAAGAAAAAAAAGTCCAGATGGCCCATTTTAAGCTTAGGGTGAAAAAAACAACTCTCTTCCACCAATCCTTTCCCTGATAAACATTCCACTTAAATTCTAAACTCTTATCCCATTCCCTTGACTCCCTCGACTGCATACATTTAACCATCAGTGAAAAAGGCATCTCTTTGAATTTCTTTTCCTGGCATATGTAAATACAACTAGCATTATATAAAAAATTAATACCAAAACATAATGATAATGTCTTGTCTTTATTGTTGTGCGCTTAGCGACAGCTGTTCAAACATAGTGCTGGAGAGGAAATATATTTCATTAGAGAAAACAAAACACATGCTCAAAGATTTGCTACTGAACATAAAAAAGAAACAAAACAGAGTATTTGTTTACGCTTAAAACATCAGTTCTTATTATCCTTAACTATGCTTTAGCACAACAGCTTTATTACGACTAGTGCCGATTACTGTGGCTAATCTGGTCTGTAATTCTAACTAGCTAGCGCTAACATTAAATCTTTACAACTGAATATTTTACAGGATATCTATAAGTATCAAAAACAGACTATTTTTCACCAGATTTAAGACAGTGCTGTAAAGTTAATCTCTACTTCAGGATTATTACATGGAATTCTTCCACATTTGAAGCATCACTTAAAGGAGTGATCTTTTGCTTTTTTAAACGGAATTATTCATTTTCAAACAGTTCCATGTGGTCTACATGAACTGTAAATGCTATGCTTGGGTCTGAATTCTTTATTAATTCAACTCCACAGGTCCATCTTCAACCCTATTTCTGAGTAATGACACCAGAAAGGTCATTTTGAGCGCTGACCCTTTAAATGCAAATGATGGTTTGTGGTTTGTGTGGTTTGTGTCCCGTTCAGCCACTTGTGTTCATTAATACAACCAACCAAACATTTTAGATAATCAGCTTTAAGTTTGGACATATTTCCAGTTTTTACTACAACCGCTGCTGCTGATAAACAATTATGTCATACTCAGAGAATTGTTCGTTGGAAGTCTTGACCTTGATGTGCAAATGTCATGACGTAACGAGTTACAAGACTTAACAAATTAAGCAGGAATTGAAACGGGTCATAGAAATCCACGTGATTTTTGCCAAAATTAATATAAATTTAACTTTGCAGCACCTGGAGGATTCAAATTCAAACTTTTTGAACTATTAGGGTCCAAATACACAAATAAATGTACCAAAGACTAATAAAAGCGGGTTAGCAAAATACCCCTTTAACTATACATCTATAAGTGCTGGTTGGAGGTAGTATTTGAGCTAGGACGCTAGTGTAAACCAGCATTTTTAACTCTATTGGATGTGGACTCGTATCTTGCATGTGTCATATCAATGTTGCAGAATGGTTAAAGATAAATGCATTTCTGCCAGTCGTGACATTTTGAGGTACAGTTCTTTGTATCTTGTTAAGTGCTCTGTTGCAGTACAGGTGAATATTTTCTTGCACATTGGTGAGATTGTCATTTTCTTTCCTCTATCTGAGCATTATGGCCAAGTCCCCCTTCCTGCTTGAAATGGCGAGCATTATTTTACATCTTTACAATGGCAAGTCATGACATAGACATATTTTATCTGCTGCTTTATTTTGAAGGCATTTAGTCATTCTAGCACCGCAAAGTGCTTCCTCGAGTACACATAGTTCTCTAAAACGCATCATCAAACACAGCATCTTGTGCCAAGGAACACCCCAAATAATGTTTACCACTTGGACGCCAGACCTATCTCCTGCACTGGCACAGAGCTAACAAAGTCTGAAAAAACCTATACCATGTTAACTTTTAAAAATTACTTTTCACTGGGGCTGGAATGATAAAGAGTTCTATCTATCTACCTATCTATACACACACTCACACACACATACATTATGCATACGTTCTATCAGGCAGTATTGGGGAGTACTAATAAAATATGGAATTTCCAGACATGGTATGGGAATCCATCTGTAAAATCCAAATCCAACCTGGCTCAACAAACATGGAAGAACATCAACCCTTCCAAATGATGCATGAGAAAATTCTAGATGACCCATCCTATGTTACATTACAATCAGTCAGAAGATACAGAGTCCCTGAATGCAGATTGTTGTAAAAACTCATTTATACCACTTTCTGAATGAGTGAATGTTTTTTTAGTGTCTTGCATAAAAAAAACATGCCCAGCCCTTACACGGGCTTGTAAGACACCAAAAATACAAACCAAAAATCAAATACCAGACAATAGGCACAATAGATATGAACAAAACAAAGTACTGACCTATTTAAACAAACACATCTGCCACTTTTTCCAGGCTTTACAGATAAATAATGCTAATTTAAATACATTTGAAAAACAACCATTTCATCTTGTCATCATCAGTGCTCCAGAACATATCACGATTTCAGATAAACATGTCATCAAACAAAGAGGCTCTCAGTTCATCATATCGAGGACAATACAAAAGAAAACATGATTTATTTTCCACTTGCCCCAAATCACAGCCCAAAAAATCTGTTTTCTTCTGGGGTTTGAGTAAATCTCCCAGTTTCTAAGGCCAAGGGTTGTTAAGGGTTCAGGGTTCTTAATGCAGGGTAGGTGATGTACAATACTGTGTAATATCATCACTGTACAAATACAGGGTCTGCGTGACATGGTGTTTGTGTAATATGAATTAGAATTAGTCCTATTCATTGGACGCTATGCATTCCTTGTCAGATTGTATTCATTGATTGTTGCTTTTACACAATAATCGAAGCTGTAGTCTTGAAAATCAGTGTATGCAGCACTACTGATCCCAAAATGTATTTCCCTATGAAGATGTGCAGCAATTTTGGTTGAAGTATCAGTAAAAGATACCTTTATTTTAATGCAGTTAACTTTGACAGATTAAGTGCTATTCTTAGATGAGGGCACCTTGGTGCAGTCGCGGCTGAAGGAAAAGCTGTTGTTCATGTCAAAGCAAGATTCACAGCTGCTGCTGCACTTCCCCTACCTCTGTGTGACCTTTCTGTTATTTTAGACAATAAAAGTCTAATACGGCAGCAGAGCACGCCATAACAATAACCTGGAAAGTAACCTTATCCCAAAAGGAGCAATCCAATCTCTTCCAAACTGACTAATATAGTCTCGACTGGATGTTATCAGTGGCTTTCAACCAGCACGTCTCGCAGCTTTCTATCTTGCACGTTAATAGCGGGATTAATCCCAGACAACCCAGCTGCCGAAAGGTGAGCCACCTGCCTGCCTCAATGTTTATGAATTCATATCACAGCTGGGGATTGGTTTGAAAATAGCTTCCAGAAGAACCCGAATAGAGAAGCTCCAATTTTATCTGATAGAGGAGGATGTGTGGGATTGCTGAGCTGGGTCGCAGTGTGTGCACATGCCTCTGTGTTTAATACGAACAGGGCTGACAGATGCGGTGTGTCTAAACCACCTGCAGAGAGAAGGATGCAGGAAGCCGTCAGCACCTCGCTAACGCCTTGAAGCCTGCCACACTGGGATCCCATGTCCTGCTAAAAGAACAGGCAATTATCACAAGAAAACAGCATCACAGCAGTTTTATTTTGGCATATTACATTTTTGGACAGCAGGGTAGACTGGTTATGTTAAAAAAAAAGGGGTTCTGACCTTTTAAGAAGGAGCAGATGAAGCTGGAAGGACTCCACAGAGATCAACTAAGTCTCAGATTAACCTGGCATAAAGCAATTAACTCATAACCTAATGTCCTAACAAAGAGCAGGCAAATTTACTTAAGATGGACTTCCTGTTCAGACCTGGCATTAATATGAGTCCTGAGCGATCCAGTTTGTCAGTTCACACACAGCCCTGGGTCTGGATGTAACTTCACAACTCTATATGCAAATAAATAATGTCATCTACAGCCTAAAAACAGGACATACACTTTCATTTCTACTTGGACAGGTTGGGTCTATAAGGTTTCTATGCAAATGTGATTAATTGTAGGTCCTGAAATCTACCAGCAGCTTTTAAAGCGAAGTGTTTTCTTGAGTATTGCTCTCTGCGTGAGGTACCATTATAATCAATCAATATGCCTTAAATGTTAACGGTGTTGACCATTCCATTTGTGTTCTTCTCTTGCACACATATGCTGTATTATCTGGGTTAACATAAAGAGTCAAGTGAAAGTGAAGTGACCTTGTGAAGTTTAAAAAAAAATCCAAATCCAAATTATTATTCCCATAAACAGGATTGTGAAAAAATATTCATCTAATATTTATATTTACAATTTTTTCACATTTTGCTGTGTCCAACCCAAGATTGTCTAACTTTTTTTCCATGTTAAATATGTTTACTGAAAAACACCTATTGATGACTACTCTACAGTCGCTTAAAATATGTGCTTGAATACACACTGGATTATGAAAATTGCAGATATTCTACTTTTTCATAGAGGACAAAAAGTGAAGATCCAGTACTGTGCAAAAGTAGCTAGGTCAACATGCATTCCTCAGTTTCTGTATTAAGATACAATATAGTTATATGGGAAGTGTACTCCATTAAACATTTCACATGACCTCCCTTTGCACTTAACATGTCTTTAAATATGAGATTCATTGCATCAATTATCTGGTGTTTTATACCAGGTTTCATTCAACACATGTCAGGTGTTTCTAATTGTTTGATGCTTCTTGTCATGGGGTCAGGGCTCACACTAAATTTAACCTTTAGAATCCATTTAGTTCAGTTTTTTGGGTGTCTTTTAAAGCCGTGCATGTATTTCCTGTATTTTCATGTTCTATGTGAAGAAAAGAGAATTTGAAATTAACATGTCTGCTCATTTCAGCCCTGCAAAACCAATAAACAGAGGTGGACGAAGACTTTTCCACTGTACTGGATATCTAACAAAAATATCTGTGAAGTTAAAATTTCTAAGACATCTTCAAAAACACTTTAATGGGATGCTGCTTGCACACTGAGATCACCTACAGAGAAGGCGTCACATCAGCAGACTACACCTGAGTGACTGGTTCTCAATGCATCCTGAGTCTGTTCACACCCTGCATTAGAGCTGTTCACACGTGGATGGTTCATTCAGGACTTACAGTACGTTCATACCAGGTGTGAATAAGGCCAGAGTAACATTCTTTTGAAATACTAGCCTGCTTCTCCACCACTCTTTGAATCATATTCACACATGTTCCTGAATTACACAGCAGAATCGAACACTGTCCTTACTTATTATGTGTCACAGCAGGTGAGCAGGTACAGACTGAATGACTTCGGTGAGGTGCTCAATTGTACACTCGCTTGCTGATGCAGAAGTTGTAAACCAAAGTAGTATTTGCGGCTGCCCGTTACGTCACCTGTGTGTGAGAATGTTGCAATTACTATGCTCATAGTGCTACAGCAACGGGTATTTGAGTGGTGCATTTAAATAATAAGTCTAGGTTGATGGCAGATGTGAAGGAAGTTTGCAAAAACAGAGAAAGTGGACATTTCAGTTGATTTTTACTTTCAATATTTCTAGGTGTGCAACAAAAATGTTAAAGAATGATAACTGAAATGTGTCAGCCAAGGAGTAGTGAGGTGTGTGGCAAACATCAAGCCCTCAAAGTTTTTTCTTTTTTTTTTTTGCAGCAGCAGCTCAGACAGCTGCAGCCTGCACATAAAATACTGTTATCAGTTTGACAGCTACTACCCAAATGATTCGTCCATCATCGCCACAGGAATATTTAAAGTGTTATTATGGAGAAGCCAAAATCACAGTGTCAGCCTTGGTTATTAAAATGAGCAGGACGCTAGATAATGTGTCATGCAATGTCAAAACACATCTTACTGAACATGGCAAATTCAGTAAGTCATTTTCAATTAGATACCATGAAAGATACTTAATGGTGCGGGTAAAGCAGTTCAGTCAGAGAACACACAAATCACTGTTGCATCTTTTAACAGAGGTTGTGAACTGAAGTTAAATTAACATCAAGTAGATGGTGTTGTACATTCACTTTGGCACAAGGGTTAACTGTGAAACAATCGAGATTTTAGCCTGCTAAATGCCAAAAAGCCGTCAATGACCATCACTTATGGCACCCAAGGAGCCTCTCATCTGTGCTACTTGGCACTGCTGTGTCCGCATGGATACAATCTGAGAATAGAAAGCCTCAATAGCCAAAAAAATAATAATTCAGTCGGCTTCTGTTGTGCCATGGATCTGGACCAGCTGCCAGATGAAGGGAAGCTCTATAATCAAAATATGGCATTAAAAGTGATATATTTAGCTAAAGCAGGCATTTGGGCCCCCTTTCAGCAGCCTGGACCCGAATCGTGAATGCACTAAGCATCAAAATTCTGCAGTCAAATGGGGCAGGGAGCCACAGAAGTAGAAACAACATCAAGCTGTGAATCATTCACACCAATCATCAGTCCACCAGTTAATGAGTTGGACTGAAAGACTGTCCAGCCACTGTATCGGTCCAGCAGGCCAGCAGCCTGCCTCAGCGAACAGGGCTTCTTGCCCAAAACACATAAAACTGCCACTCAGATGGTTAGAATTTTACCAATGTGACCCCCCAAGGCCAAAAATAAACAAATAAAATATATCACCTCATACCAAATCTGTGCAACTTTGGGAAGAGATGGACAGAAATTGAAGAGTGCCACTATTTAAGTGTGTTCAGAGGAAACTATAGATGTTCCACATCTTATAGGCTGTGCCTCTCCAAGATTATAAAAGGAAATAAATTTGTTTTGACAGGAATATTAAATTGCAAACACTTGCCTGAACTCTTCAATATTACAGAGAAAATTATCAAATTCATAAAAAGTGCACAAACCTTACTGGTTAGGTTTGGATCAATATTACTTACTACCATAACACAAGATAATACCATGGACAATTCAGTCTAAACTGATCTTTATGCTTTTTCATTTACTGTCTAGAACAGGGATGTGCATGTTTTAGATGTTTCCCTCTTCCAGCACACCTGACGGTCATCAGACTTCTTCAGAGTTTGATGAGAGGCTTATCATTTGAATCAGGTGTGTGTGGGAGAGGGATACATCTGAAACATGTAGGATACTGGCCCTAGAGAACCAGGACTGGACACCCCTGGTCTAGAACTATGTGATGATTGATGATAACAAGATGGCATGACTGAGGATTTTAAGTACAGCAAATTTCTATTAAGTGACCAAAAAAATGATTTTTTGTGGAATCCCATTTGCACACATTCTTTTCCTTCAAGTTTCCCCAGACTTTGAGGAAACTAACTCAGGTGCTGATCATCCTTCTCTCTCTAAACACCTCCACTTATCACTGTTCAAGCCCCAATGCACATACAGTTAAGGGGCTTAAGTGTGAATAGGCGAAAACAAAGGGACTGATGTGATGTAATCAACCTACATAAAGCCAAGAGGTGGGGGTTAATGGAAAACTACACAACCACCTGCACAAGGATGTGTGGATCAGCATCTCCTCTCATAACTACAATATTTAATTCTCCCAAAACCTAAGATGCAACAGGTTTGTATATTAATAAATATATGGGAAGAAAGAACTGTGCTCTTGTCTTTTAAACTTGGATCAAAGAATCCATTTTCACCGACACCAGGAAAGGCTGAACTCTGAACTGAACTCTCTTAAGCTGGCTAACAACTGTATGATCTGAAAAGTTGGGTTTGGATATATCTGGATCAAGCACCAGGTCTTTTGCTTCACCGGCACTTTGCGTTTATTTTTGCTGTCATCAGACTTTTGTTTTTCAAAAGATATACAGTAGCCCCCACCACGCTTGCCTGAAGGCAAACCACACTGTTTACTCCAACGCAGGGTAAATAAGAGCCTCTCCTTGGATGTGTCAGGCTGTGAAGAAATTTACTGTGTGTGTGTTTGTGCAAGTCTAATCTCTTTTCTCTCTACACTGACAGTGTGGAAAGCCCAGTGGGGATCCTGCTGCAGCTGGAACTTTATAAAAGCCAGGCAAAAACAGCCATAACCACTAGAGTTCAGCATCCTCTATGCACACACAGAAATGTGTTTTCGTGTTTTTAAGGGAACTTACACTGACTTACATAGAAGTATAAGTACGAAATGGCCAAATCTAAGCCTTTCCCATAAACACAACCCCAACTCTGACCTAAAAGTAACTCTTAACCCTCAAACTGAATGATTTCAGAACATGTGGGTCAACCCAATAAATATGTAAACACACACACAACTATGCAGCTGCGACAAGTCCGCTGTAACGCCACCACTCCATCAAGAAGATGATTTCCTTGTCAGTGATGCCTTTCATCCTCAACAGAGATGTGAGAGGCATAGAGCTGCTAATGCAGCTACCACTGCATACTTAACTTTATATTCCAAGAATCCAATACAAGTCATCTCCCTCTGTTGAAAAGTGCCAAACTTTTTTCCTCCCTTTTCACACAGAGCTGTCACAGTGGGCGGTAAGGCACAGGGTATGAAAATACCAGCAAACCACTGGTGATTATGCCAGCCAAAGCAAACTCAAAACTGAAAAAGTCTCCGGAAGATTTTCAGCTGAGAGGGAACAAGAGCAAAGACGAAAAGCAGAGGGCTGTGCATCCACATCATGAAAAATGAACCCGACCAAGAGAAAATACAGATAAACACCTAAAAATGTTAGAAGTCTTGCAAAAAGCGCCTGTCTAAGTGATACGATGAACTGAGAAACACAGGCTTAAACTATTTTGATTTTTCCCTAGGAGAGGTAAATATTTCGTGAAGGTATTTCAGATTTGGTGAGAATCTTAAGTAGAGTGGCTTCTATATCCTTAAGAAAAGACTGTCAGTGAATCCAGTAGCACTCACTTGCCTGGATTAGTGAATATGTGTGTTTTGATGTTTCAGGGCACAAAGAAGGAGCTGAGCCAAATGTAGTTACAAGTATGACACAAGAGAAACAAGACAGCAAAAAGAGGGAGACACTGAAATGTAAGTAGAATTAAACAACAGAGGAGTCAAGTCAGGAACTTAAAAGAAATGTACAAACTTGTTCAAAGATTGACAACCATGCTGTCTGAGTGTTCTGACTGACAGTGACATGAGAGGGAAGGGATGACAGAGGACAGCAGGGAGGGGGGAGAGTGCCACCTATTGGACAAACAAACACACTTCACTGTTCACACACAACTGACATTAATAATAAGACTAAAAGCCTTATGTATCTGTCTATTTGAGACAATACAGCCACAAATTCTGAAGATATGAACGCACATCACAAATATCTGAATTCAAGGTGTTATTTAAATGTAAATGTATTCATCTTTCAAATCCACAAAACTATAAGGCTCACAATTCTGCAAATCAGAGAACTGAACTGAAAACACTGTACTACCACTTTAAAGCAAATTCCATATCTGAGACTTTGTTTGATGTGAGTTATACCCACATATCTATAAACAGAAGCAGCAGTTCACAAACCTCTGAACAGATGCTGCAAATGGAAATGTGGGTATAGAAAAAAAGCCTCAGAAAAAGACTTTGTCTTGATAGTGACAGCATGTTTTATTTACTGGTCGACAGCTCCATGGGAGATCTCCATTTGCAGGAGTTTATTTGAAATCCAGCGCATCTCTCCCTGTGTCATCCATTTGTATAAGCTTCATCATTTCATTCACAGCACTCCTCAGTATAAAATGAAAGTCTCATAAAATTACTACTAGGCTACATTCAAACTGCAGACAAATGTGGCCCAAAACTGATTTTTTTTGCCCATATGTGACCCACATCTCATCTGTTAAAGACAGTTTGAACAGCACAAATCTGATTTTTTCAAATCCGACCCAGGCCACTTTCATATGTGGTCCTAAATCCAAAACATATCTGATAGTTTGCGATGCGACTTCAGTCTGAACAGCCAGGTCACATTTATCTGACCTTTACTTCATTGAAATGAGACAAATGTCACAATTCTGCATCCCAGGAGGAGGAGCGGCGGAAAAACATATTTACTTCCGTAAACCCAGTGCGTGCTTGCATGGTCACATATTACGTCAGGACATCTTTTGCACATGCGGGTGACTTCAGGGTCGCATTCAGTTCATACTCAAAACTGATAGAAGTTGCATTTAATGTGTAATATGAACGAGCACACAAACAAAAACGGATTTCATCAAAAAATCCAAATTTGCATTGAGACCTGCTGTCTGAACATAGTCTAAGACACTTACTCCAGCCAATCTATATCTATGATACTACATCTGAGCATACAACGTGTGGTATATCCAGTACACACAACTAGAGCATTAGTGGACATTTGCACAACACTGATTCAAAGCTGGAGTGGGCAGCTTCCCGGTGAACATGAATTATACGAGTCTGAGTGTGCAGGAGGGCCTTTATGCAAAAGATTGCTCATCCTTTGTGGTACTGCCTTTGGCTAAAAAATTAAGAATGAAAGAGTGGACCATGTTCTGGAAATATACACATCTGCTTGCAAAAGACTTGTGAAAAATTAAAAAAATGGGCACAGTAAAGACTACATGGTGAATACTGGGCTCTAAAAAAAGTCTACTATAACAGCAGTTGTCACTGACATTTAAAGAAATGACAATGATGATTATGGTTCCAATGTCTGTACTAAAAGCGCTAAGGCTCACAATTATTTAATGGTGACAGAAGCAGGTGGCCATTGACAATATCAATTCTATAAAGTTTTTCAGTGAAACCATCAGAGGATGCTCTCCATAAAAATCAGTTTATCCAGTATAGTGGCCTTCAGTCTTGTTCATATCAAACTGATGACTCAAGACAAGATCTTTTAGGCATCACCTGTGATAAAGCTCAAATAATCCATTCATACTTTGCAGACATACCTAGCATGTTAAAGATAAAGTCCTTGGCAGTGTGGACTTCTAAGGCGGTCTGGTCTCCAAACTCTCCCTGCTCCAGAACAACCAGCTCAGACACTTGGGTTGAGAGCTGATCCAGGGCGGCTCCAGACCGGAAGTCCACCTCTGACAGCTTCTTGGCGGGGGCTGGGGAGCGCGGTGCCACCGCACTCATCAGGGAATCCATCTCTACAACCCTGTGATGTCCAAACAAGGAAAAGAGGACAGTTTGAACTGTTGTGATTGAGACACGCTTTGTGTCACAGTGGCAGCAACAACACAGGATGAACGTTGCACTCTGGGTTTAGAGTGATTTTGTGTTGCTGAATAATGCTTGCTTGTTTTCAGCTGCCTTGTGTGTGTCATGAGACTGTGTGTCTGCAAAAACAAATGACATCAGAGGGAAAGCAGCATTAAATTTTAACAGCACAGCGATATGGTAGCGACAACAACCATATTAATGACCAGCTATTGTATCTGATGATGAATATTTCAGGTAGGCAGATTTCAAACACAAAAAATAACCTCAACTCCTACCTGACTGACTTTAAACTACATTTTTTTTCCATCAATCCTGCTATCTTTGTTGTTGTTCAATTTATGGATTACTTAGTAGGGCAGTGCCATGTGAAAAGAGTTAGCTAGAATAAACTTTACTCCACCAAACCAGCAGGATACGTGGGTTTTTAAAGGACTGAAATGGCAGGACGTTTAGTCATTCCAAGAATATAAGCTTATGAATATAGCCTAGCGATTCATAGAGCACTTATCTGTTTAGATTACAGCATTAAACAGCGTGCCAGGAAAGTAACAAAGCTGAAATCATTATGTAAACAAAGCTCAGTCGACTGGAATGACAACATGGCCTCTGCCCCACCAAACTAGGTCAATTAGCGAGCAAGCCCGCTTCTAGCCGCTAAGCTAATAGCCGAGCAAATTAGCCAGCCTGCTGTCTGACAGTTAACATGAGCTAATTGGACAATTCCTGTGAAACATAACAAATACACCGAGACTACGATAGATAGATTCATGTAATTGCGTAGTAACAGCAAGATATTTGACTTGCAGTGATAAGGTCGGTGAGGTGCCTCGCCCACATAAAGATTTCTTTTATTAGCCAATTAGCTTTATCAAATTAGCACGCTAGCTAACATGACAGGTGGGGACGGTGAGGGCGAGTGTGTCAACATACACCCTTGTTTACATACACACGCACAAACACACATTCACACTAAAAGCAATACATGTACACACACATAAACACACACACACATGCACTCGGGTCGGGAGTCGCTAGCTTGCAAGTGCAGGATCACACTGCAATCATTAGCTATCAAGCTAAACCGATCAAATATGTCAAACAGCCACACACCCTTTACACGGTGACGCGAGAGAGTTTCTTCGCTATCTTCTGTGTTTACTGTTTTTGTGATTCCTGTGCTTCAATCCGCCGTCTTCAGCTGTCATTTCCAACAGGTCCCCAGCGCCACCTTCCCCCTGGCAACACCGTCCCAGAAATCATGGTCCTACTCAGAGGATCCAGGGATTAGTAGTATGTGTGGCACGCGCGTCCCACATTACAAAACTGCAGACGGATTTGTCAGGTCAGGTTTTATGATTAAAATTGAGCCTCGCAAAGGAGATAAGGCTGAGGTAGTTTAGTATGAGGGAGGGCGGTTTCACTACGGTGCAGTGTGTGTGTGTGTGTGTGTGTGGTGGAGGTGCATCTACATGTTGTGTATGCAGGACTTGGAAGTCCAGCAGTGGCGTCCATGCACGTGCATAGGAGCAGGTCCAGGTCTATGTAGACTAGGGACTATGTCAAGAAAAAAATAAATAAATAAGAGTCCTGTAATAATAGGTACTTCAGGAATCATTTCTATCATAATAATGACAAATTTGGTGCCTTTATGACAAAACTAAATGAACCCTTTCATGCATAGTGGTCACTACAGTGGACTACGGTGGCCCAGAAGTGCAACAGCTCAAAAATTATCCACTATAAGAAAAAAAGACAACAGACCAAAAAATTATTATCCACTATAAGAAAAAAAGAGAACAGACAAAAAATTATCCACTATAAGAAAAAAAAGAGAACAGCCCAAAAAATTATCTACTACAAGAAAAAAAAAGAGAACTGCCCAAAAAATTATCCACTATAAGAAAAAAAAGAGAACAGCCCAAAATTATCCACTATAAGAAAAAAAGAAACAGCCCAAAAATTATCCACTATAAGAAAAAAGACAACAGCCCCAAAAAATTATCCACTATAAGAAAAAAAAGAGAACAGCCCAAAAAAATTATCTACTATAAGAAAAAAACAGAGAACAGCCCAAAAATGTATCCACTATAAGAAAAAAAAAGAGAACTGCCCAAAATGTATCCACTATAAGAAAAAAAACATCCTCCACCTTTTCAGTTATGGGGGCGCTGTTTACCCGAAAGGTCTCTCTGCTTTAAAATTAAGGCCACCACAAAAAAAAAGCATAGGCTGAAAATTTTAAGGCCTTGAGCTAATGTGGCTAATGCTAACAAAGTAACCCACTGGAAGTGGAGGTCAGTGCGCTAAAAAAAAGCTATTTTAAAAATATGTAGTGGATCATTTTTTGGGCTGTTCTTTCTTTTCTTTCAGTGGATAATTTTTGGGCTGTTCTTCTTTTCTTACAGTGGATAATTTTTTGGGTTGTTCTCTTTTTTTCCTTATAGTTGTTAATTTTTTGGGCTGTTGTCTTTTTTTTCTTACAGTCGATAATTTTTTTGGTCTGTCGTCTTTTTTTTCTTATAGTGGATAATTTTTTGGTCTGTTCTCTTTTTTTCTTATATTTGTTAATTTTTTGGGATGTTCTCTTTTTTTTCTTATTGTTAATTTTTTTGGGCTGTTACCTTTTTTTCTTATAGTGGATAATTTTTTTTGACTAAGGTTCTCATAATTCATGCATGAAAGGGTTAATATATATATTCTCATCAAGTCGTTATAAAAGAATGTATGTGTCATTCATTTCAGTTGGGAGGCCCTGCTCCTTGGCAGCCTATGGACACTGGTTACTGATTAATATCATGTACAATCCTTCTAATGATCCCAAGTCATTCCTTTTATGCACACCGCTGAACCAGTCCAGATTGATTGTGTCTAGAATAACCTGGAATAACGTCACTTTCAGCCTTTCAGCGGATCATCACGACTTCACAGTCTGGGTGTGAGAAGAACGGTCTTTACAGTGCCATATAAGTCTGATTCATCAGCCTATTCTGCAGCAGAAGTGCAACATTTATCAAGATGAGGATGTACCAAACAGCACATAAGGAACAAGCTGAGGGAGTGGCTCAGGTCAAAAACCTGTCGAATTATGTTTATGTTTATGTTTATGTTTACGCATTTGGCAGACGCTTTTTTCCAAAGCGACTTACAGGGGAAAACCAATTAAATCACTCAATCAATCAAATTTTATTTATAGCGCCAGATCACAAAAAGTTATCTCTTGACATTTTATATATAGAGTTGGTCAAAACCACTCTAAGTCAATTCTACAGAAACCCAACAGAATCCTCCAGGAGCAAACACTTGTGACTGGTGACAGTGGCGAGGAAAAACTTCCCTTTAACAGGCAGAAACCTCGAGCAGACCCAGACTCCTGGAGGATGGCCGTCTGCCTTGACCAGTTGGGGTTAAAGAGAGAGAGTAGAGAAGGGGAAAAGAGAGAGCGATAGAGATAGGGACTGGGGGAGAGGGGGAGAAGGGGGAGTAGGGGGAGACACATGGAGGTGGTTGAGGATAAGTGAGTGGTGATGATGAGGGCAGGGAAGAGGCCGGACCACCGCAGCAGGTCCAGAGATAATCGTGAAAGAATCTGTGGTTGTCCTGGGAAAACCTTATTAGAATATTTAAAATGGAATGTTTGAAAGTGCTAGGACAGGAGGTGCTCTCGGAAGAGCTGGGTCTCAGGAGCTTCTTGAAGATAGGCAGGGATGACTCTGTTCTTGTAGCACTTGGTAGAGCGTTCCACCAACGTGGAACGACCCATGAAAAGAGCCTGGATTGTCTTGTACAAGGTCTGGGGACCACCAGACTACGTTCCCCAGACGAGCGGAGTGGTCGTGGGGCGACATAAGCTTTTATTAGTGCACCTAAGTAGACAGGAGCAGACCCACGGAGAATTTTGTAGGCTAGGATTAAAGATTTGAATTTGATGTGGGCAGCTATGGGTAGCCAGTGTAACTCAATGAGTAAGGGGTGACATGTGCCCTTTTAGGCTGATTGAAGACCAGACGCGCTGCTGCATTCTGGACCATCTGTAGTGGTTTGACAACACAACAACAACAGTGAATTAGAGGTAAGACACAACATCGGCCTTCAGTCAGCAAAGCAAAGCACTCAAAAAAGTATTGCAGTGTGTCATACACTCACTTTCTGTCTAGTTTTGTCCATCTTTGCCTGCAAGACCAATATAAAAACATAGCTCTGTAGGCATGCCTTCATATTCTCCCTTGCTTGAATTGGTGTTACCATGAAAATCTTCCCTTTGCAAGTCAGATCAGCTTGAAATTGCAAACATGCAGTGGCAAGCACCGGATGGAGAGACAAATATTACATCCTCATCATTGAAGTGCCTCTTCTAGAGCAAAGTTATCAAGAGAAATGTAGTCGGTTACAATCAGAGATGGAAGGTAAATTACTGCAGGGAGAAGAAGAAGAGCTGAACAAGAGGGAGGTGTGACATTAAGACAAAAATGATCATTCTAAGTATGAGTGTCATGACCCACGTTTTGGTTTGGTTTGGTTCTTCTGTTTCCTCCCCTCCCCCTCTCTGACCAGGTAATGGCACACACCAGAGCTGATCTCCAATCAAGCTCTCCTCCTGCTTAGAAGCCCTGCAGCTCCTGTGTTGTGTGCCAGAGTGTCTTCTCTTCCCATGCTGGTAAGTTGGTCTCTCTCATTCTTTGTATGGTGGTTACCTGGTGCTTGGGTTTTGTTAATAGAGTCCGTGTCTGAGTTCAGACCGTTGTATAATTCTTCGTTCAGTTTTCTACCTGTGTTCTTCTCACGGTGTGGGTGTTAAGTCTTTTACTCTGCTGTGTTTCAGGTCCTGTTCCCTTGGTTTAGTTCGTGTTTATTCCCAGTTCGGTGACGCCCTTGGTTCTTCTTCGTCAGAGATTGTTTCCTTTCTGTAACTCGTTTATTTATGTATAAATAAACTTTTATTTGCATTTACGCTACTCGTGTCTGTTATCGTTCACCACACGCAATTGGGTTCCTCTAGTCCCTGGTTTGTAACAATGAGGTCATTAAAAAACAAACCAAGATGTTGAAAATCGACTACATTTAGTTTTCGATATTAAACCTAAAAATGACCCGATGTGTCTACTGTTTGGACTCGCGGACACACAACTTAAAAGTACACATTCCAAAAGACTTTTCGCTATTCTCACTTTTAGTGCAAAGAAGAACATATTACTGAGGTGGAGAGATTGTAAACCCCTCACAATAGCTGGATGACATAAGGTTATTTTTTACATGTTATCCATAGAATACTTAACATACAGGTCTAGATGTATGTCTGAAGTTTTTTTATAGAATCTGGTCCCCATTCCTGTCTTATATTGGTACTAGACTAACTACCATTGTTTGAAAGTAAGATAGATAAGTGAGAAAGTACAGTATGACAAGGCTGAAACTTTGAGTATCATTATTGTGGAATAAATGTATACCTTTCATGCAGTGTCTTGTGTTGAATTTATTGGAAAAATTTTGTAGTTTCAGAATATAACATCAAAAAATGCGTATCCCTAGTCCTTGTGTGACCTTTTTGTGTGATGTTTGCTGAAAAGTGAGCAAAAATGACCCTTTTTCAGTGGCAAAGAACTTGAAAACCCATATTAATCCTGTTGCTGCTTGCAAATTTTCATTGAAATTGCTTACCTTTAACCTTAGAAGAGCTTATGGTATGGACTTTTGAATGAGGATTAGGTTCAGTGATTTCAGTTCAAAGTCAATGACATATCAGCCAGTTCCTCAGAAGAAATCCTGTGACAATTTTATTTGGATTTTTTGGCTTCTAAGAATTTGACCTATAATCTTTTATGTAGAGTTGATATTATCATAAATGTGTATGTATTATACACTTTCTTTCTTTCTTTTCTGTTGTGAATAAAGCAACAATTAAATATATTCTAATATTAGATAAGTAAAATCATTACTTTTACTAACCCTACCACCATCAGTTTTTAGTTTGTGAGAAAATACATACCATTGTTAAAAAAAACAAAAAAACCCAAACTTGCATTCACTCAATTTCAATATCTAGCCTCCAAAATTTTATCAATTATGCCCACCTACATGGGCTACAATTACTTTATATTATTTAGGCCCATTTACTTGCCTAAAGTGAGATAAAGTTTTTTTTTTTTACAACCAAATTTTTATATTTGTTTTTGAAAATGCCCACCAATTTGTTAGATTTTGACTTGCTCTGTTAATGATGAAGCCAATTTAATCAGCCAGAATCACTTTAGGAAGGTTTCTATGTATCAATTTAGTTAAACTAATAAACAACTCTTACACATGTTATGGAGTAATACTTAATTGATATATTTTTTAAAATTTCAGACTGACTGAATAGGGCTAGGATGCCAAGATGAAAGCCATCCAAGGGTGGAGGAAGGAAGGCCTCCTGGGGAGTATTCAAAACTCACAGATGAAGAGAAGAAAGCATGTTATGTTTAAATTTTGACAGAAGTTAAATGGTCAAATCAAGTACTGCATAGGTAGAATTTCATGTTTGTTTTTTTTTGTTTCAACCATGTGTCAATAAAGGCTCAGTGATTTGAAAACCACAAAAGATTTTGCATAAATGATTTCAAATTCCTGACAAAATTTGACCCTAAACTGATATATTTTCAGTCCATAACCAAGGACTTGAATTTTTGCCCTTAATGTCACTAAAATGCAACTCAAACCTTGAACCTTGTCGTATGGATCAACACATAGTGGGTTATGTGAATTACTATGTACTTGATGATAATGATGCTACTGTGGTGGAATGAAAACAAAACAAAAACTAGATGCTGTCTTTGGGAGGATTCCCCCTACTCTCATTTGTATGTATTATATGATTTTTTTTTTGTTTATGTATGATATGACCCCATCCTGTTGTTTTTGTTGTCATGGTTGTTTTTGTCTAAGACAGCATTGTTTGTTGTTTATGTGCTTATCTATGCTGGTTTGTGTCTTTGTATATTTGGCTGTTCATAATGACATGTTGTATGTGGGAAAGAACAGAAACTATTTTATTTTTTGTACATATGACATAACCTTCCATACATGTCTCGCTTTATATTTGGATTTATTCGTTTTCTATATTTTTTTTTGTGTGTTATATGAAAACTCAAAAAAGATATTGAGAAAAAAACACAAACAACAATAAACCAAGAAACCAGAGGACAGAAATGAACGTTTCCATCAAGGCAGGTCAAAGGTGAAAGGGAAGCAGGATTCTGTACGTGAAAAGTAGAGATGATTTTTAGAGGGAGGGCTGCAGGTGGGAAGTGGCAAAGAAGATGGAAAAAGACTGCAGGAAATGGAGCAGGACAAGAAAGAAGGGGTGAGAATGTGCGATAGGAGGGAAAGGCACGAGCCGGAGAAGAAAAGTGACAATTTATGTCAGAGATTGGAGTTAATTAGACTATGAAGAATGAATCTGGAACATTTGGGGATGGAAAACTGAAACCGCCTGTCAAAATAATGTCATTTTAAACATCATGCCAAACATCAACTATTGGACAGAATTTAAAAAAACAAAAAGAAACAAAAAAACTGACAAGTGGTTCATTCCTTAATGAGCTTTAAATGAGAACATCCACCCCTTTTTACTGTATTTTATTTATTTTTATTTTTTATTTTACTTTTTGGCACGTAACTACGGTGGCCCAGAGGTGCAACAGCCCAAAAAATGATCCACTATAAGAAAAAAAGAGAACAGCCCCAAAAATTATCCACTATAAGAAAAAAAGAACAGCCCCAAAAATTATCCACTATAAGAAAAAAAGACAGTCCAAAAAATGATCCACTATAAGGGGAAAAAAAAAAAAAAACAGCCCAAAAAATTATCCACTGTAGGAAAAAGAGAGCAGCCCAAAAAATTATCCACTGTAAGAAAAAAAGAACAGCCCAAAATTTACCACTATAAGAAAAAAAAGAGAACAGTCCAAAATGTATCCCCTATGTTTTAAATAAGTTTATTTTTAGTGAACCGACCTCCACTTCCTGTGGGTTACTTCCTTAGCATTAGCCACATTAGCTCAAGGCCTTAAAAATTTTCAGCCTATGCTTTTATTTTTTCTGGTGGCCTTAATTTTAAAGCAAGAGACCTTTTGGGTAAACACGCGCCCCTAATTGAAAAGGTGGATGATGGCTTTTTCGGTGGATAATTTTTTGGGCTGTTATCTTTTTTTTTTTCTTCTTATAGTGGATAATTTTTTGGCCTCTTCTCTTTTTTTTTCTATAGTGGATAATTTTTGGGGCTCTTCTCTTTTTTTCTATATGGATAATTTTTTTCGGGTGTTGCACCTCTGGGCCACTGCACGTAACAGTTTAATACAATGTTGATTTAAAATATAAAAGAAACAATTAAAAAGATAATAAATATATGTAAAGACAAAATAATAATAACATGTGAATAATAACATGTGCATGGGAGAGGTAGCCAAAAAGCCTTAAAAAACACCACATAAACTGAAGAACGAACTAAGAATGAAATAAAATAATTTTACAGTCAACAAAACATAACATCATTTACCAGTTCACTTTGGGATGAGTGAGTCAGAGCAAATATTCTACCATCAATTTATGTTTTAGTCTTCCTATATGTAGATACTAATGTAGAGTTATCTAAGACATCTAAACGAGTGTTCCATAATTAAGCACCATGAAATCTAACTGAAGACTGATTACGACATTTTTTACGTAAAGGTAAATGCAGAAGTGCAGACTGCTTGGTGGGATATTGATGAATTTGGGAGTTGTGAGGAAAATGTTTGATATATGAAAGCCAGTCAGAATCATACAGCTGGATGAAAAAGCAAGATGCACAGAGGGAATAACTCCACAGGAAAAAACTTTATTGACGGTCCACTGCTCTCACTTCCTCAAACCGAACCCCTCCCCTCACTTTCTCTCTACACCGTATTCCTCCGCCTATCCATTACAATAGTCCCAACAACAGAAACTATATAGACCCAGTTAAATTCTACAAATAAAATTAACAAAACAAAAAAAAATCGTCTTACATTAATATAAAAAATGTAGTGATGCCAAACGATTAAAAATTTTCATCAGATTAATCGCAGGGTTGGTGTGGATTAATTTTGATTAATCACGATTAATATCATTCATTTTAATCTACAGGGTGTCCCATAAGTCTCCATACATAGGAAAATAAACGTTTCTTGACATAAACCATTTTTATTTATATAATATGCTCTATGACTGCCATTTTGTCGGGAACACATTTCAGTGCATGTCCTCCACTGCTGAAGAACTATAAAGAAGAAATATAAAGAAATACATGTTAGAACCATATATGTATGGAATGTATTATGTCTCCTATGTATGGGGACTTATGGGACCCCTGTATAATAAAGGTGTTTCATTTTGCATGAACATGACAGACTCAAGAAAGAAGGGACTATATATGCACTTAACGTGTTTATTAAACACCTTCAACAGCTTCAACAAAACAACTTGAAACAACTGTTCCATCTTGGGGTTTTTTCTTGTCATATTTCCATCCAGAGGGCCAACGTGCTGTTTAGTATCTTCCATCTTTATGGGTTGGTTCTGCTGACTGTCTTTTGTGGAATGGCTGACGATAGCCTGCTGTAATTTCTTTTAACTTGTCTGAAAGTTCGAATCAGCCAGAAAATCTGTAACCACGCAAAAAATAAACATAATCATGGTTCAGTTTCATCTGGGTGCAGGTTTTTAGTCCAGGGGGATAATTCACACCTGTATTTTTGTTCTAAAAGTCTGTTTCTTCTAGTTAATTTATTGCTAATTACTGGTTGCGCTGCAAAAATCTAAATCTGACCATCTGTATTTTTCTCATTTCTTGTCAAAATATCTCACCACACTTAAAATAAGACATCACCTCAAGAGTAACTTGTAAGTGAGATATAAGAACTTATTTTAAAGACAATAGACCTTGAAAATCTTCTTTCAAGAAATCTTACCAGGATAATTTTCACTTGTTCCATTGGTATGGAAGTAAATCTGTGTCATCAGATTTTGAATTATAAAAGACATTGAATTTGTAGCGCTGAATTTTTTTGCACTGAAATTAAGTATCTGAATTTTACTTGCACTAAATTAAATATCTGAATTTTTTTTTTTTTTTTTTTGCACTGAAATGAAGTATCTGAATTTTTTTGTTTTTTTTTTTGCACTGAAATAAAGTATCTGAAATTCTTTGTACTGAAACTAAGTATCTGAATTTTTTTGCACTGAAATTAAGTATCTGAATTTTTTTTGCACTGAAATTAAGTATCTGAATTTTTTTTGCACTGAAATTAAGTATCTGAATTTTTTTTGCACTAAAATTAAGTATCTGAATTTTTTATTTTATTTCATTTTTTTTTGCACTGAAATAAAGTATCTGAAATTTTTTGTACTGAAACTAAGTATCTGAATTTTTTTGCACTGAAATTAGGTATGTGAATTATTTTTTTGCACTGAAATTATGTATCTGAATTATTTTTTGCACTGATATTAAGTATCTGAATTGTTTGTCTCTGAATTCAACTATGTTCATAAATTTAGAATTTAAAAAATTCAGATGCAATAAATTCAGGTGCAAACATTCAGATACAAAAAATTCAGTGCGAGAAATTCAATGGCTTTTATAATTCAAAATCTGATGACACAGAATTACTTCCATACATTGGCAGATTTTTTTTTTTTTTTTTGGCTAAATTCAAATTTATTTATTTATTTATTTATTTTTTGCTTAATTCAAGCAAAAAAAAAAAAAAAATCTGCCAATGGAACAAGTGAAAATTATCTTGGTAAGAAATAAGATTTTCTAGATCTATTGTCTAAAAATAAGTTCTTATATCTCGCTGAAAAGTTACTCTCTAGGAGATTGTCTTATTTTAAGTGTGATGAGATATTTTGAAGAGAAATGACAAAAATACACTTGCTAAGATTTAGATTTTTTCCAGCGTGCCCATTTCTTCATGGGTGATGGTAACTCTACTTGGACAAACTGCCCCAAATGTGTTGGCAGAGACATTCAGAGTCATTCTGTGCTACAGTGAATTGCATTAAAATTTGTAATCAGATTAATCACGATGATGGATTACTCTGTGTTAACGCATTAATTTTGACAGCCCTACAAAATGTTTAAAAGGTTTAATCTGCAAAACAAAGGTGCACTTATAGCATCTGTCCAAACAACTGAGCAACTGTATCTTACATCTTATATCAAATGGGACTGTTGCATTATTTCTTGGCTGGGACCAATGAAAAACCTCTCACAGCACGTTTTTACCCATAATGGTATAAAATGCACATTTGTAATTACCTTTATTCACAATGGCTGCTTTTCATGTAGGTGCATCAATTCCATGCTTTTGTTTTGTGCGTGCTGGCTCACTAACATGGCTTTCTGAAATGGAGCTGATTCACCATTGTTGATTTTGTAATCGCCTGTGTTTATTTCCTGCTGCAACAATCCAAACGTGAATATGCTTTATAGTGGAGTTGTTTTGTAGGATGAAGACTCCAGGCTGAGCCAAACATTACCTGGTTATAGGCTTTTGTTTAACAAACAAACCTTTAATCTGTGTTTCTATGCAACACAATGAATAACAAACACAACTATATACACAGTGCATAAACACTTAGGTGTACTTATGTAATTGCCTGGGGATACTTGAACAGGAGATTTGATTGAATTATAATCACTTCGGGTGCATTTACTGAAAAGGAAAAACAACCAAACTGAATTACAAAATGATTCTGATCTGTAATAAATGAACAATAACTGAAAGCTGTCAATCACAACTCTTTAACACAAAGCTGCAGCTGAGAGCACACAGAAATATAAATGCAAAGTGTAAATATCTCATGCAGAAAATTGAAAGTGACAGAAAAAAAACGACCAAACTCATTGATTGTTCAAAGTGTGAGCCAAAATAATTAACCCATAAGGATCTAGTGCTACTTTTGTGGCAGTTCCCAAATAAATCTCTGTGATTTATCATAATTAATTATGATCTTATGCTCTGAATTTAGCATTTTTAAGTGAAAATCTAGTATTTTTCGATTTTTGATTTACTGATCATGTAGATATCCATAAAAGCTGAATAATCAAGTCGAGGGTTATCATATCGGAAACAGAGAAAACTGAAGAAAAACTGACTTGTTTTGTAAAATGTATCATTAACTGAACATAAACCAAGTGTCTGTAACCACTGTTGTTGATCCAACTCTATGGGTTTTACTGGTGAATCAGTGTTTCCATGTTCGCTACGGAGCCTCTGAATGTCCAAATAGATCATATCTGATGACCATGAAAAAATGACAAACTGTATTTTACATCAGTTATTTACATGTATTATCAGCATTAGTGGCTCTAAAGTTATTAAATATTTTACATCAGTAGATGTTTTTGGTCGCCAGTGTATATTTGGGTCTTTATGGGTTAATTTTATGTCATAGTTTGCCTCATTCTGTTGTTTCTGCTATTGTCATACATCTGGGTTACTATGAGAAAAGCAGAGAAAACTGAGGAAAAAGTGACTTTTTCAGCTAAATCTACTGTCTATTGATATAAAATGTTTAATACCTGCGTTTATCAAGTGATTTATTTTGCATTCTTTCAGTAAAAATCAGGTATCTTCCAACATTTGATTTACTGATCATGTACTTTAATCATCATGCTGAGATTACATTTGAGGGTTATTACAGGAAAAACTGAGAAAAATGAAGAAAAAGTGACTTTTTCAGCAAAATATATCATTAACTGTACATAAATGAAGTGTCTCCATTCACTGTCATTGATCCAACTCCATGGGTTTTACTGATAAATCAATGTTATAGAAGATAACAGTGTTTCCACGTTCACTACGGAGCCTCTGAACATCCAAATGGGTCATATCTGGTGACCATGAAAGATCATAGTGGATGATTTACATCAACTATTTACATGTATTGATAGGATTAGTTGATCAACAGGTATTAAACATTTATCAGTAGATGGTTTTGGTCACCAGTGGATGTTTGGGTCTTTACAGGTTAATAAAACAGTTAGCTAATGTTGATTGTATGAATAAGAGAGGTGGTAGGATTAGAATTTATTTAATTACTGGTCTAAAAAGGCTGTAAAATATTACAGGATGTTATTTGATAGCACAGGAGTTCTCAAGACTGAAAACATATTTAGGAACAATGTGTTTGTATAGATTTGTGCAGCATTGTTTAACCCATAAACCCAGTGCTACTTTTGTGACGTCACAAAAATACTGTCGACAGTACCCAAATTATTTTTTCTCTGTATTCAACCTTTCTCAAGTGATTTATCACCATTTATCAATATTATCCCCTGTATTTTGCATTTTTTTTAGTGAAAATCAGGTATCTTCCAACATTTGATTTACTGATCATGTATTTTAATCATCATGCTGAGATTACATGCGAGAGTAATAGCAAAAACAGAGAAAATTTAAGAAAAAGTGACTTTTTCTGCGAATGTATTAATAACTGAACATAAACCAGTGTCTCTATCCATTGTCATTGATCCAACTCCATGGGTTTTACTGGTGAATCAATGTATAGGAGATAACAGTGTCTCCAAGTTCACTACAGAGCCTCTGAAAGTCTGGTCTAAAAAGGCTATAAAATATGTACTGGATGTTATTTGACAGCATAGGAGAAAACATATTTAAGAACAATGTGTCTATGTAAATTTGTGCAGCATTGTTCGTAGAATGTCGTAGAACATAACAGTGTCTCCACGTTCACTATGGAGCCTCTGAACGTCCAAATTGCTCATATCTGATGACCATGAAAAGATGACAAACTGCATTTTACGTCAACTATTTACGTGTATTGATAGGATTAGTGGATCTGTAGGTATTAAACATTTATTAGTTGATAGTTTTGGTCACTGGTGGATGTTTGGGTCTTTACGGGTTAATAAAATAGATAGCTAATGTTGACTGTATGAGTAAAGAGAGGTGGTAGGATTAGAATTTATATAATTACTGGTCTAAAAAAGTCTATAAATATGTACTGGATGTTATTTGATAGCACAGGAGGGAAAACATATTTAGGAACAATGTGTTTGTGTAAATTTTGTGCGCATTGTTCACTTTTTATATGACAGTTTGCCTCATTCTGTTGTTTCTGCTATTGTCATGCATCGGGTTATTACAACCAAAAACAGAGAAAACTGAAGAAATAGTGACTTTTTCAGCAAAATTACTCTGTCTACTGATATAAAATATTTAATACCTGTGTTTATCAAGTGATTTATTTTATTACACTTTTTTTTTTTAAAATTGAAAAATCAGGTATCTTCCAACGTTTGATTTACTGATCATATACTTTAATCATATGCTGGGATATATTTGAGGGTTATTATAAGAAAAACTGAGAAAATGAAGAAAAAGTGGACTTTTTCAGCAAAATATATACTTGACTGAACAATAAATGAAGTGTCTCCATCCACTGTCACTGATCCAACTCCATGGGTTTTTACTGGTGAATCAATGTCGTAGAACATAACAGTGTCTCCACGTCACTATGGAGCTCTGAATGTCAAAATTCCTCATATCTGATGACCATGAAAAGACGACAAACTGTATTTTACATCAACTATTTACGTTGTATTGATAGGATTAGTGGATCTGCAGTATTAAACATTTATTAGTTGATAGTTTGGTCACCGGTGGATGTTTGGGTCTCTTAATAAAATAGTTAGCTAATGTTGACTGTATGAATAAGAGAAGTGGTAGGATTAGAATTTACATAATTACTGGTCTAAAAAGTCTATACAATATGTACTGGACTGTTATTTGATAGCACAGGGAGAAAAGATATTAGGAACAATGTGTTTGTGTAAATGTGTGGGTGCAGCATTGTTCAATTTTATGACAGTTTGCCTCATTCTGTTGTTCTGCTACTTGTCATGCATCTGCAAAGCCTTTGTTTGGCACTGTAGTCCCACGGAATATAATAAGTACCATAATTATAGCTGCAACCTCCACAGTTTCATTATTATCATAGTGAGTTGGTTGTAATATCATTTACATTCATTGCATAACCCCTGCCACTACCACCATCTAAAATTTCCCAGCGGCAAATAACAATCACCGACGTTACATAACTCTCTGAAACGGCTCCTTGATAGAGTTTATGGGATATGGTAACAATGGCAGCTCCCACCGGTGTCATCCCTTTTAGCTCCTCTGATGCATGGCGTCATCACTGTGCTGCAGATTGAAGTGAAATGATTGGGTTTAAAGCTCTGAAAAGGGGGCTGCGGTGATGAGGCCTCAGTGTCCATGAAGTGAGCGAATAATCTATCTGAGGGTGTGATAGCACTGACTATCGTTTAAGGGCTTGGAAAGGTCAGCGGAGGGAGACGGGAATATGGGAAGGCTTGGGACGGCCATTACAGCCATTCTGCTTCACTGTGTGAGCCACCGCACCCTGATTGATGTCTCAATGGAGGATTTGGTGCAGCTCTGGCGTGTTATACTGCATGCACTTAATATATAGCCTGTGCGTGTCCGTGGATTGGTATTAGTGTGTGTTGTGTGCGTCAGTGAGATGAGGAAGTTGTGGGTAATCATGCAGGATTGCTCCGAGCAAAACATCTCATTCCCGGTCTTTAGGAGACAATCTAAGATCCAGAGTCCCATAAGCTCTCCCATCACCCTGCTTCTTCTTGTCTGATGACTCTCACACAACTACTCGCTTCATCTCTGACCCAAAACAGACTCAGACCAAAGAAATCAATGGAACAAAGGAGCTGTTCCCCTCCGCAGAAAGAGTGATGTAATTAAATCTGTCTGCAGGGTAAGACGAGAAAAGGGTACGAAGAGGAAAAAAAAAGGGGGGGAAATTTTTTGGACCTAAATAATAAATTCTCGAGTGGAGAGAAATAAAGCAGAGGAAAGCTTGTGACGTGCAGGAGAAGTCCCAGGAGGTATAATTAACAATATCTACCGTTAGTATCTGTCTTCTTTCTCACCCAACAGACAAACAGCACAGACTGAGGCAGAGGCAAAAACCAGACTTTCCTCAAGTGGATAGGCTTTATGGATTGTGGGTTAATAGCAACATGAGTGAAAACATTGTTAAAAAAAGGCAAGTACTGCTCATATACAGGGTGGGGAAGCAAAATGTACAATATTTGAGGCAGGGATTGAAAGACAGTGTATGACCAATTATTTATTGAAAGTCATGAGAATTTATTTGCACAAGAAATGTACATAATAGAAAATGTTTTTATTCTATGTGTCCTCCTTCTTTCTCAATAACTGCCTTCACACGCTTCCCGAAACTTGCGAAAGTGTTCCTCAAATATTCAGGTGACAACTTCTCCTATTCTTCTTTAATAGTATCTTCCAGACTTTCTCGTAATAGTTTTGCTCATAGTCATTCTCTTCTTCCATTATAAACAGTCTTTATGGACACTCCAACTATTTTTGAAATCTCCTTTGGTGTGACGAGTGCATTCAGCAAATCACACACTCTTTGACGTTGCTTTCCTGATTACTCATATGGGCAAAAGTTTCTGAAAAGGTATGGATAATAGTGTTAGGTATGATTATGACATCAATATATGTTTGGTTTCAAAACAATTGACGTAGTGCCTGCTGAGAAAAACAACTAAATGTTCATTGTAAATTTTGCTTCCCCACCTGTATATGGTGTGGACAGGTGGATAATGTGTGTCTGTGCATTACCTGGGAGGACTATGGTAAGAAGACTGTACCCAGACTCAAGTGTCTCCCTTTATCTATTTTCCAAATGTGCTAGGACCAGAACATTGTGATGCAGTCATAAATTTTAGCAGTGAGATGGTGTTCTGACAGCAACAGGATCCACATGTCTGAATGTCAGCAACAGAGGAGAAAAATAGCTAGTCTTAAATAAGAGCGATGTATAAATCTGGTCAAATTTGCAAGTCGCATTTAGTCTGAGAATAGATATGTGTCCGTGATGCATTTAACACATGGGTGAAAAATGTGATGATGGAGCTTAAAATATATGGCAGACGTGAATGGAAAACCCTGTAAGTTTTAGTCAGGTGTCTCCTAGCAACTTTGGCGACAGACGTGTGACAGGGTGTGTGTGACACATGCTATGTGATTTTCTCTTCCCAGAATAGCAGAATGTTTCCCAATAGCGACTTAATTCTAATGTGTGTTTTATGGGTTGTGATGAAGAGCTCATCCACCGCGCGTTCAGTAATAAAGTCTTCTCCTCTGAGCAAAGCCTAGGCTTATGTGCTGACCCCAGCAAATTGACCCAGAGATTTATACAGCTATTTTCTAAAGGTCCCCATTCATGAGCCTACAGTCAGGAAGGAGAATTAGTGTTTCAATGGATTTCTCTTCCCATTTGAATACGGAGTGGTTGGAACACGGCCGCGGCACAGGGGGGACCATGGGTAATGAACTCTATTGTGTTCTGCCACTTAGAGAATCAAATGCTGGAGGCTGTAAAAACATTCATCACCACAGGAAAGTGGACTTCCTTCAGCTGCTATAGGTGGTGAATCCTATGGATTTATCCACCCTTTAGTACAAAAAACAGACATTTGGGAACCGTGCACAAATTGGATTCAGAACACATAAGCTGCTCTGTGATGTGCTGTACGGCTAATCCGAACTGTCCTCTGCCCACATACAGAAGAGTAGTGTAAGGAAAGCCAATAGAACACGTCTTAGAGAGGTGTTGGGTTCCATTTACTGCTAGAGTAGCTTCAGTGTGCCTTGCAAATCTCCAAACAATAGTGAATGGATGGAACTGCCATTTTCCAAAGATATCACCTTTGGTTTGTCACATGCCTGGAAAAATGAGTTTCTATTTGTGTGATGATGTCGCTCAGGAGGTTAGAGCAGGTGAAGCGGTTCGAATCCCACTCTGTTCTAGTCATGTGCCGTTGTGTCTTTGGGCAAAACACTTCACCCACTTTGCCTCCAGTGTCACTCAGACTGCTGTATGAATGCATGTGAATGTTTGGTGGTGGTCTGAGGGGCTGTTTGACGTGGATTAGCTGCCACGCTTCCGTCAGTCTGCCCTAAGACAGCGGTGGGTACACATGTTTTTAGTGAGACTGTGAGAGTGAATGAATAATGGCTCACAAATGTAAAGCGCTTTGGGTGCCTTGAAAAGCACTATAGACATCTAATCCATTATAATAATTACTATTATATAACACAGTCCAGTCTAAGGTCCAGTGTAGAAGTAATTCTTCAAAGTATGTATACCACAAGTGTCAGAAGCACTCAGTTCATCACTTTAGTTACTATGTTATGCCATTTAAGGTATTTCAAGGAAAAAAAGCCTTTGTAAAAGGTAATTCAGAGGGATTTTACATGTCATGTTAATTTCAACAGTGTGTAATAGAGCCAGAGCGATTAATCGAGCCTATTATAGCGTATAATCCAGTGTTTTTCAACCTTGGGGTCGGGATTCCACATGGGGTTGCCTGGAATTCAAATGGGGTCATCTGAAATTTCTACCAATGGATAAAAATAAAAACTTACTAATAGAAAAATATATGGTGAGTTGAGAGAGACAATCCCAATCCATAAATGACATGACAAAACTGTGAAGCTGAAACTGAAGCACTGTGGTACTGTTTATCTGTCAAATGAAATAAAATTGTGGTCAGTTTCAGATGCTGCAGCTCTTTCATAATTCATAGTTTGAGTTCTTGTTTGTTCAGTATTAATTATCAGCCTTGTAAATCCAAGCTGGACTGACTGTACATATCCTGACCAAGGAAAATCAAATTCTCACTTTGTGCAGTAATCTACACCTGGCTTTTCTGCCTCCATCCATAATAATATACATTATATAGACTAAATGTCATCTAAAATTAATGTTTATTTGCAACATAGTATAGAAAACTATTACATGATCAAAAACAAGGTCAAAAACACGTAAACAAATCAGCACATCCCCCACCACACCTGAGGAAAAGAAGGTGAGGATGGGGGTAAAGAGGCAGGATTATTATATCAACAGAGTGGATGTACTGACATGGAAAAAATTATTAGACCACCCTTTGTTTTTTCACAGCACTTGAGTCTTTTTTTTTTTTTTTTTTTTTGTTACTTGGTAGCTTTGACTGTAATTTATTCCAATTATGATTCATTTCTAAGTGATTTCTAAATGCGCTGAACAAGTGCCAAACATGACATAATCCAGTCAAAAGAGGGTTGGAAAGTTAAATGATTTTTAGAGGTAGAGAGATGTCATAGTTGTGGAAATAATATTTTTTTAATGTTGCTTTATAGTTTTTGATATAGTTTTGACTACAAATATTCAATGCCAAACATTGCAATCTGTCACATATTAAGGTTTCTGGATGTTTTTCTAAAATGCCCTTTTCTCAGCAAGCAGATTAATGTTTCCAAAAAACTCTAATGAGTTACCCCAGTGTGTTTCAACCTTGGGGTTGGGACCCCACGTGGGGTTACCTGAAATTTCTAGTAATTGATAAAAATAAAAACTTACTAATAAAAAATCTATGGTGAGTTGAGAGAGACAATCCCAATCCATAAAAGACATGACAAACTCTGAAACTGAAGCACTGTGGTACTGTTTATCTTTCAAATGTTCATTGTGGTCAGTTTCAGATGCTGCAGCTCTTTCATGATTCAGCTTTGTAAATCCAAGGTGGACTGACTGTACATATCCTGAACAGGGAAAATAAAATTCTCACTTTGTGCAGTAATCTACACCTGGCTTTTCTGCCTCCATCCATAATAATATACATTATATAGACTAAATGTCATCTAAAATTAACACTTATTTGCAACATAGTATAGCAAACTATTACATGATCAAAAACAAATTCATTTTAGCAAAAAAAATAAAAAAAGTCTCCGTTTTGAATGTCTGGGGTCGCCAGAAATTTGTGATGTTAAAATGGGGTCACGAGCCAAAAAGGTTGGGAACCACTGGTAAACTGATTAATCAACATCGGTCAATATGTAACCAATGTATTAACTTTTTTGTTGCATGGAGATTCTGTTGCTTTGCTCCTGTGTGTCTGTGCTGCCCAGAAAGTTAGAGGAATAGTAAAGCATGCTCAGTTTCACTTTCACTTGTACAATCATGAAACGCTACCCCCCCACATCTTACGAACTATTCACCCCCCACCCCAGTCCATGCACTTCCTGTGTGCCTCACAATTTCATTCTGCAAAGTAGGGTATTGTGTGTATTTTTGTGATATAAAGATGCAACTGTTAATTCACGTCCCCCATTATCTAAGACTATTATATCCTGTGTATATCAATGTTCTTATCTCATAAATCGGTAGATATATCGGATATCGGCTTTTTTTTAGCCCCCCAATATCAGTATCTGCATCAGCCCCAAAAATCCCATATCAGTCAGGCTCTAGTGTGAGTAATATTACAAACTAGAAAGTATCAGTTGAACTCAAATATTTTGTTAGAAAAGTTCTGATTTAAAGCAACCAGTATTTTTCAAGTAAATGTAAAGCAGTGTGTACAATCCTATAGAATTTAGTGTAGTAGTACAGCACATTCACTTTCTATCGCTTCCAAGAAACAGAGTAAACAGAATGCAGATATCTCAGTAACGGTAAACAGAACATAGTGGTGATAACATATCTGCAGTCAGATCCTGAATATTGATCCTTAGTCTCGTTGGGTGTGTTATGTTTATGCCTGATATGTCAACACAATCTGACAGAATTATAGATAAAATAAGTGACCCCATGATGCAAACTGATTTTTTTTTATTCACATTGGTTGTATTCAGACACGTAAAACTTCCTGCATTAGAGTAACATTTTGTAGAAATGAACAAACGGCAAGGTATAATAGTGTGTTTTAAGTCACAAACTAGTATTAATTAATAGGATACTGTCTCACAAACATTAACATACAACTGAATATATTTTTTCAGTCATAAAATATATAACATATTACCTATTTGTCAATTTTAACTCAGTATACTCAAAGGGCATGAGTCAGAAAACAGGCCACAGTGGTAAAAAAAAAAAACATGATAATCTTGTTGTGACCTTATCTCCTGCTGACACCCACAATGCAGAGCTGGGAGAGGTTGGGTGGGTGACATTAGAACTCAGCAGTTTGTGCCTCTCAGCCAACTCTCACAGCTTTCCCAGTTCATCCATTAGCAGCCTGACAGTTAAGTATCACATGGTGGCCCTGTGGAGGAGCTGAGAGCAGTTACGGTTTAGAGAACCATGGCCAGCCAGCCAGCGATCATAGCCATGCCCCCCATGGGAGCCACTTTGCGCAGACCAGGGTCCCCCGTCAGGGCCTGGTGGTACAAAGAACCGCAGAACATCCCCATCCCAGCTACGAGGAGAGCTCCAGCCTGGGGAGGAGACAAAAACAGAGTCAAATTAGCGCTGGTCACAACTGATTTAAACCTACCTGGACAGACCTGAGATTGGAATATACAAGAGCCAAAAAGAGGAATAATCTACCAGAGTTACTTTAGTTGGATTTCATTTCATTTTCAAGGTAGAGTCATATTTACTGATCTGCTCAAATTTAAAATGCAGCTCTGAGCAATGGTTGGGACAGGGAGTGCAGGAGCTAAAGTGGCTGAGAAAGCATTAAATCATTCTTCTGATTTAATGTGACATGTTCTCCCATTTTTTCCTAACCTCAAGTAACATCATTAGATGGGAGGTAGAAGGGTAATAAGTTTGCTGAAAGTAGGAATTGGGAAGCAAAAGTTAGCTTGCACCTAAATAGAGGCTGAACATGTAAAGTTTTGGATTTTCACTTCGTGTTTACAAATGATGTTCGTAAAGTAACTATCATTTAACTCCAGATGTTCCCCCATATTTCAGATTTCCGCGTGAAATGTAGAGAGGAAAAGGGTACTTTATATCATTGTCTGTGGAAGTGTACAAAGCTACAGCGATTATGGAAATCTGTGATATATTGTATAAGCCTTGTAGTTGGGAAGGAAGTCCCATCATGTGCTAAACTTTGTGTGCTGGGCATGTATCCTGAAGATTTTGCTGGAACCTTACAGCAGTCACTACTCATTGACTGTGGACTTTTACAATAATTTATAATCAGACTTTTATGGAAAAGTATGGACATAGCTTCTGTTGGTTGGTGGATAAAAGAGCTGGCTGCTAGTCTTGCCTTGGAAGGGCTAACATATATTGTTAAAAAGAAGGACAAGAAATTTGCCTGTTTATGGGGTCTGTATATGGCTTTCTTGAAAAACCACAGTTCTGTATGACTTGATTTCCTATTCTGAGCTACAGTTCTACAATACTGTGGTCTGATTTCATAATTTTTTTTTGTACTTTATTTTTTATGGTTTTAATATAAAATACAAAACAAAGAGAAACACAGTCACAGGTACATTCACACATTTACAGACTGTTTACTGTCCACAGATTGAATGAAGAAGTCCCATTTTTTCCAGTGCTTTACACCCTTATGTTGTTGTTGGCAGAGATTGTATGTCATCATTTCCATTAAATGGATTTGGTTGACAATTTTTATCACCAAGGAAATTGAGGGAGGGTCCTTTTTAAGCCAGTATTTGGTGATGGCTTTTTTTGCCTGCGGCAAGCAGTATTCAAAATAAATACATGTCACTTTCCTGTAATTCCTCTGGGGGAATGCTAAAAAACAAAGTAGCCAATGACATATCAAAATGAACACCAAAAACTGAATACATCAACTTAATCATCTCTCCCCAAAAGCCAACAATACCAGGACAGGACCAGAATACATGTACTTGATATGCCTCAAGTGAACCGCACTCCTTCCAGCAGGAAAAATGAACTCCAGAAGAATGTGATTTTCGTGCAGGTGTAATAAAGAAATGATTTTATAATTTTATAATTGTATTGTCATTCTATTTCATTTATTTAGTTTTATTTATTTGATTTACTATTTCTATTTATTAAGAAAACCCTAAATTTTATGGTAATTACTTTTAGGTATGTATTTTCTGTATGTGTAGGTTTGTATTTTTCTGCCAGGATTGGGACAATGTTATTTCTTGTTCATTTGTTAAAGAAAAATAAAGAGGGAAAAGAAAACAAACAAACAAACAAAAAACCCGACCATTTAACTCTGCAACCATCAAAATGTAGGGGGTAAGATATTTTAGGTACCACATGAACTGAGAAATGTTGCTCCAGAATGTGATCCCATAAGGCATAAACATACTTTAATATAACCATATACAGTTCTGCACAAAAGTCTTAGTCTGCCTTTTTGCTTTGTTGGTTTAGTAAAATTCTAATGGCCAGTCTCTGTATAAAAATCTAATCTGATATAAATGAAGTATGTAAAGTTTCAGGGAAAAACAGCTTCTACAAACCAAAGCGGTAGTATTTAGTGTCACCTCCCTTTGCACTTAACAGGTCATTAACCCTTCTGTTCAGACAATATGAGATTTATTGTGCTCTTTTTCGGATGTTTTATAACAGGGTTCATTCAACACGTCAAATGTTTTTAACTGTTTGTGCTGCTTTTCATCATGGTGACAGCGGCAACACTAAAACGTGACTTTAACCTTTAGAACCCATTTAGTTCCATTTGTGTGTATTTTAAGGCTGTGCACATATTTCCGATATTTTTTTGTTGTATCTGAAAAAACGCAGAGTGAAAAATAAACATGTATGCTCATTTCAACCCTGGAAAAACAACAAAGCTAAGGGAGGCCTAAGACTTTTGCACTTTACTGGCCTTCACAATAAGAAATGAGTTGAGAGGCATCAGTCTAATTATCATCTGAGAGTTGATATGGTGACACCAAGCTAAACATTCAGTATTTTTTCCATTTTTAAGACTTTTTCTGCCCAGCCTGTGTACTGAAGTACTTTTCACTGCTGGTTTTTAAGCAGAAATTAACAAAACCCTACAAAGGAGTTTCTTGCAAAAACACAGGTTTAAACCATAATCCCCCTGCAGTGTTTACTACCTACTGCAGTACAGCTTTGTTCACCCAATTGTCAGTAATAATTGCTTAAAGGAATAGTGATTTTCTGAGTGAGCATGGATAGGAAATGGCAGGAAATCACATAGGCTCATTTTCAAAGGACAATGGAGTGCAGCCAGCCTTAAGAGCTGGTATTAAGCCTCCTTACTCACCACAGCAGGTTTTCCAGAGTGGGCAGCACCCAGCAGGGCCAGGCTGTGGTAGAAATGGTACTTATTGGCAGTCTCAAATAGCTGGAAATGTAGACACAGAAAAAGTTTTTACAAAACTTTGCACTCTCTATTTTTCATCCTATTTTAGCCAATCAAAACTGTTCTGGAAAAGCATGGTGGGATTGTTGCGGCTGAACTGAAGCACTACAAGAGGAAAAAAGAATGGGATAACTATTATTTATCTACTACAGGGGTGTCAAACTTAGTTTAGTTCAGTGGCCACATCCTCCCAATATGATCTGAAGTGGGCCGGACCAGTAAAATAATAGCATAAAAATATATAAATAATGTCAAGTCCAAACTTTTCTCTATGGTTTAGAGTGAAAAAAAGTAAAATTACATGATGTAAATGTTGACATCTACAATCTATCCTTTAAAAAAATTCGCACAACATGAACAAACCCAAAAAAACAGATTATTTTTAAAGAAAAATAAATGCAGTTTAAGAATATTATGCCTCAGCTTCTCATTTACACATAAGCATTACAACAGACCACACAAAGTTACACTTGCTTCTCTTAAGACATTTCATGTTGTTCATATTTGTTCAGGTTATTCAAATTTTTTTATGAAAGGATACTTTGTAAATGTAAACATTTTCATGTAATTTAACTTTGTTTTTTAACTAAAATAAAAAGAATTTCGACATTTCAGTATTTATGAGTTATTATGATAGTATTTTAGTGATCCGACCCACCTGAGGGTGAGCGACCCACCTGAATTGGACTGAATGTGGAACTTGAACTAAAATGATTGTTAATATCTTAAGTGTAATTTTTGCATGTCACAAATTCCTCCAACAGACCAGATGAGACCCTCTGGCGGTCCAGTTTTGGCCCACGGGCCTTATGTTTGACACCCATGATCTATTGCATTGTTTTCTTCTATCAGGTTGGGTTCTTTTAGTGTATTAGACAATCTTCATTTCCATTTATAGAGACACTTCTATTTCACATTCAGGATATTTCCACAGTTTGACTTCCGAGTGATCAAAAGTGATAATCTGCATCCTGTTAGAGTCTGTAACTTCGCAAAAATATTTTTTTCATTGATTTTGCAAACTGTGTACTAACACATGCAGATTGTAACTGTATAATTGTACTTTTTTTAGGTATTTTATTCAACCTTCATTTAACCAGGTAAGACCCATTGAGATCCAGATCTCATTTGCAAGGGTGACAAGAGGTCGGTAATACACATAATAATAATAATAATTATAACTTAAAAAAACAGATTTCAAACAATAAATTAAAATAGTTAAGATGATTCCAAACAGTTTGATTATTGAAAGTGCAAAAAATATGCATATACATAATAAATAATTACAATAAGGCATTAAAATATATTTGTGTGTATCCTCACAGCAAAATCTTACAAGTCAAACTGAAAAAAACAAACAAACAAAAAAAAATAACCAAAACATTAGACTGTATACATACCACCATCCGGTAGTCATCAGGGTCACTGTTTTTGAAGCCTGATGCAAAGAGAAATGGGAAAAAATATTAAACTGCAAATTCAAATATATAATCAATATTATTGATAAATGTCTCCCGCAGATTGTCACAAATGACTTGCAATTTACTACAATCAGTCTAATTCCAAATAGCTACTTAATAAAAGATATGATACCATTTTTTACTTGACAAACAACAACACATGTATTGGCCTTTTGAGCTTTTCCACCATGATTCAGACACTCAGTGATATAACTGTGGAAGGAGAGCAGGGTCACACTGATGACACATGTAGATGATGATAAACTGAAACTACGTAAACTCTGGTACAATATTTAGACGCCGAATTAATGTTTACTGTGTTATACATTCGTAGCAGACTTTACTTCTTTAATGGCAGGAAGTTATTTTTATTTCTAACCCCAGACAACATTAATTTGCCACGTTTCCGAATGGAGTCTGGGGTAGTAACTGCTAACACTGCATTTCCTTCGGATTTTCTAAGTTATTATTCCGCTTAACTGTTAGAGACTGGAAATGTCAACTATCAGCTAGTGGGAAATCCCTACCGTGAGCCCCGTAGGCCCCCAGGCCCACCGCCGAAGCCCCGGACAGAGCCGCTAACCTTCGGACCACAGCCGACGCACTCATTTTGTCTGCGCACAAACCGGAAGTCTGCGGTGGTGCCTTCACGGTCACTTTGTAAACTCCAGCTTCTTACGTTTCAAGCTTGGACGTAACTCGGACTGACCTTGTGTCACACACGTTATAATTTTCAGAAACTGTAACAAAATGTCAAAATGTGGCAGCAAATTATGTAAATACAATATTGTAAGACTTAAAGAATTCGTTTCATTTCATTTATTAAGATCCCCATTAGCAACTGATGATTCAGTTGCTATTCTTCCTGGGGTCTCCTCTACATTACATTACAGTTTTAAATTTTTACATTAATCTTACACCATTCACACACACACACGCACGCACGCACGCACACACGCACGCACACACACACACACACACACACACACACAAACAGGACATATACAACAGCCCAATGCAATTAAAATAAATAAACAAAAATAAAAACTATACATTTGTACTCCTGCACCAAACAATAGCTTTCTGACACAAATCATGAAACATCTTTCAATATTAGCAATACTCAATCCATTTCATGCCTGTTGTGTAAACAAAAAAAGTTTTAGTTTCTTTTGAGAACATTTTCTATTATTTTCCGACAACAAAAACCCTGCCAATCCATTCCATGCAACCATGGCCCGATAAAAAACAGTTCTCTGTAACTGATTTGTTCTGCCTAAAGGCAGAGCACACCGTGTTTCAGTGGTTTGTCTTGTACGATAATTATGTTGATCAGCAAAAAATGACAGTTTTCTGTGAATAATTTCTGGAGTTTGTGTTGTGATAATGTTACAAATAAATGATAATAAAGAATATTTCAATCTAGATTTTACAGTTAACCATGTCAAACTGTTGTGCATTGTGGTTCTATTAGTTCTGTAAGGGCAACCCAAAACAATTCATGCTGCTTTATTCTGTGCAACTTGCAATTTGTGTAAATTATTTTCATTAGTAATTGACCAAACAACTGAGGCATAATCCATATGAGATAATACTAATGACTGAACTAATAGCTTGGTCAACCATTGAGGAATAAATTTCTTACAGTGTCTAATTATTCCTATACTTTGACCCATTTTTTGCAATATATTATTTATTGGACCATTCCACGACAATGTGCCATCCACAATTACACCCAATAAATTAGTTTCATCTAATTGTTGATTTAAGACAGAGGTGTAAAACTCATTTCAGTTCAGGGGCCACATACAGCTCATTATGATCTCAAATGGGCTTGACCAGTAAAATAATGACAGTGAAAAAAGTAAAATTACAGTATGAAAAAGTTTACATCTACAAAGTTGACATAAATAAATAAATAAATAAATAAATAAATAAATAATTAAAAAGTGAATAAAATGAACAAGCACGAACAACCTCAAATTTCTTGCCAAAAAACACAAGTGCAATTGTAACAATATTATGCCTCAGTTTATCATTTACACACACGTGCATTACAATTTACAGATTACAGTGGATCTACAAATGTACAAAACATTTATTAACAGGCACAACATTGTTAAAATTGCACTTACTTCCTTTAAAATACAGGTGTCAAACATGTGGCCTAGGGGCCAAAAACTGGCCCGCCAAAGGGTCCAATCAGGGATGAATTTGGGATGAATTTGTAAAATGAAAAATCTCCATTGAAGACATTAACAATCAAGGATGTGAAAAATCATTTTAGGTCAATTCAATCTAAAATAGGTCAGACCAGTAAAATCCAATCATAATAACCTATAAATAATGAAAATGGCATTTTTTTCTCTATTTTAGTGTAAAAAAAAAAAAAAAAAAAAAAAAGTACAATTACACAAAAATATTTACATTTAAAGTCTAGCCTTTTACAAGTAATGTGAATTACCTGAACAAATATAAACAACCTGAAATGTCTTAAGAGTAGTATGTAAAATTGTACCAATATTCTGCCTGTTATTAAATGTTTTGTGCATTTTTGATCCATTGTGATCTGTAAGTTGTAATGCACTTGTATAAATGATAAACCGAGATGTGACATTGTTAACATTGCACTTATTTTTCTTAAGAATTTTTATGTTCGTATTTGTTCATGATATGTTCCAGTACAGTTTGTAGATGTAAACATTTTTAACACGGAATTTAACTTTTTTCACTCAAAAGCACAGGAAACTTTGGAGTTGACATTGTGTTCTTATCCTATTATTTATATTGTTTTACTGGTCCAGCCCACTTTAGATCATATTAGGCTGAATGTGGCCCCTGAACTAAAATGTGTTTGACACCCCTGCTTTAACACATTTCATGTTGTCATGTTCAGGCTATTCACATTTTTGTGAAAGGATAGTTTGTAAATCTAAACATTTTCATGTAATTTTACTTTTGTACACTAAAACAAAGAGAAACATTTGGAGTTTTCACAATTTATAGGTTATTATGATAGTATTTTACTCATCCAATCCACTTTAGATCGAATTGGGCTGCATGTGGCCCTTGAATTAAAATAATTTTGACATCCTAGATTGTTAATACCTTCAGTGTAATTTTTGCACTTAACAAATTCATTCCATGGGCTGGATTAGACCCCTTGCTGGGCCGGCTTTGGCCCAGGGGTGCTCCTGATTTAAGGAGTAGATTAATATGACATAATGTACATCATCATCACTCATACTCGCTGCGAATTACAACACTACTTATATTTTGCTAAACCCACTTTTATTAGTCTTTGGTTCATTTATTTGTGTATTTGGACCCTAATAGTTCATAAAGTTTTAAAATTTGAACCCTCCAGGTGCTGCAAAGCTATATTTACATTTATTTTGACAAAAATCGAGTGGATTTCTACCGCCTGTTTTAATTCCTGCTTTATAACTAGTTAAATCACAACATTTGCACATATAAGGTCAAGACTTCCGACGAACATTTCTCCGAGTATGACATAACTGTTTATCAGCAGAAGCAGTTGTAGTAAAAACTGAATACATGTCCAAACTTTGAGCTGATTACCTAAAATGTTGAATTACTGGTTGAACGGGACAGAACAGCACAGCCAACAATGACGAGGGGGTGGGGCATGAAGTGGCTCGATTGCATTTAAAGGGCCAGCGCTCAATATGACCTTTCTGGTGTCATTACTCAGAAATAGGGTTGAAGATGGACCTGTGGAGTTGAATTAATGAAGAATCAGACCCAAGCATAGCATTTACAGTTTATGTAGACCGCAGGGAATTTATTTATTTTTTTAAACTTGTCTTGTCCAGCATCCTAACGGCAGAATGGTAGTCTGGCTGCCTTTTGGTGCTGAACAAATTTGCTTATAGTATATGAAGCTCTCCTTGATATTCTACTGACTTTATTATGAGCTTTGTTGAACCACATTTTGCATTTTGATGCCAGACCAGACATGTGTGTGTGTGTGTGTGTGTGTGTGTGTGTGTGTGTGTGTGTGTGGGGGGGGGGGGGGGGGGGGGGAGAGCAAGAAAGAAGAAGGTGGTGAAGACCCTCACAAGAAAGTATCAACAATACAAGCAGTAACAACCATGGTGATAATTATAATGGTAACAAAAACTGAACTAAAAACGGGAAATGTTTTAAAATGCATAATTCCATTAAAAAAGCAAAATATCACTACTTTGAAATAAAATATGACAAAATTAAAAATATTTCCATATTTCTATCTATCTATCTATCTATCTATCTATCTATCTATCTATCTATCTATCTATCTATCTATCTATCTATCTATCTATCTATCTATCTATCTATCTATCTATCTATCTATCTATCTATCATTATTATTATAGGTCAAAAATCAGTGTTATGCTATATATAACAAATGTAAAACTGTATCATACTGTACTGTTGTGTTTTATCAGATTTTCTGTGGCATCCATACTTAACCCTTTCATGCATGAATTATGAAAACCTTTGTCAAGATTTTTTTTTCCTGAGTGTTTGTATTCCTCTTTAGGCATGAAAAAAATACCAATGTGATTGAAATTTTTTTAATGAACCTATTTTTTATGGAGTTACAAAAATGTCCGCTCAGCTGGACACCATACGTTTAATTTTTGAAGCAAAGAAACATGTATTTAAAATGCAAATAACAGAAAGGGATAAACTGTGTGAAAACTATTAAATCAAAACTGTTTTTTAATGCTGTCAATCTAATGTTTGCTCACATTTGATCATACTATAATACTAGTTATTACTCACTTCATTGAGATAATATGCAAAAAAAAAAACTTTTGTTTAAGAAAATGTTTAATTAAAGTCTTATAACAACTAGCAATTGATTTAGACTCAACATGTTACTGCTGATCAGGTTTCTATAACAACTGTAAGTGTTCTATCTGCACTCTTCCCTTTTATTTTAATTGATTATTATTTATGTTTATTGATTATGTATTAATTGTAATTGTGTGTTTTTTATCTATCTATCTATCTATCTATCTATCTATCTATCTATCTATCTATCTATCTATCTATCTATCTATCTATCTATCTATCTATCTATCTATCTATCTATCTATCTGTCTGTCTGTCTGTCTGTCTGTCTGTCTGTCTGTCTGTCTGTCTGTCTGTCCGTCCGTCCGTCCGTCCGTCCGTCCGTCCGTCCGTCTAATCCTCTTTGAGATTAAAAATCCAAGCAGCAAAAACATAATTCCAGCCTATTAAGACAGACAAACAACAAACTACTTTCATACAATACAAATAAATACAATATCTATTACAAAATCCATCAGGTCCTTTTGTAAATCATCTCATGAGGAAGGTGCAGTAAAAACTCAGTTCTAACTCTGAACCACCATTTATAGAATGTTCTGAGAACCCACACCGTATTGCTACTGGGTTTGACACATGTACGTACAAAGATAAGATGGAAGCAGCCCAAGGACACAGTTGCCTACCAGTGTGAGAGTCTGCAGACATACAGAGACTGGTACTTAGCAACAGCAGACAAGGTGCAGTAGTGAAGGTGATAGCTCCAGCCAGTGATAAAACAAAAACCAGAAGAATAAACTGTATCCAAGTTCTTCAGGTGCATTCATTAAGAGAAGATCATCCTAAACCAACAAAGGTAAGAACGAGACCGTTATTTTGATAAGTTGTTGATAAAAACTGCTTATTTTGTCATCGACATTCATCATTTATTTCGACACTGGAACTACACCAAAAGAGTCCAAAGGATTTGAGTAGATTTGTCATTAATGGTATTGATTCTTACTTCAAATAGTGTTTGGAGATTGTGTCATTTGGGTTCAAAATACAGAGCTTAACATGAAAAAAAAAACTGTATTATTCACTATCATTTTAACAAGATTTAATATTTAAAAATCCAAATTCAGCACCTTAGAACCTTTTTTAATATGTACTGTATATTTAAAATTTAAGCCAAACAATACAAAAAAAAGTCAGCTTTTTAACTCAGACTGCTGGTTGGAGGTCCTGTGGAAGTACTATGGCAAAACACTTTCACATCTTTTAGGATTGTCCCTCTGGGGTTCCATTTTGGAGATGTGTCCATGGCCTCCTGGAGGCAGTTTTTCAGTTTAAAATCTGTTTTGACTTTAAAATCATGCACCTCAACGATTTAGAAGAACTCAAGTGTGCAAAGAGAGATAAATGCTCAGTGTATCTTTGGTAATTGGATTTTCTTTTTAGAAACAAAATAAAAACTAGTGGTTAATTGATTTTCGTTTTAAAATAGAAGAATTAAAACTGAATTTCAAAGCGTTTTTCTTTTTCAGTGTCAAAACAGATAAACCAAATTTTAAAAACAAATGAATTTTTGTTTTCTCTTTCTAATAACAAAAAATAAAGTCATTACCTGACAGAAATGGAAAAACAGACCAAAACCATCTGTTTTTTTCTTTTTTTCTGAACCGGATGTTGTCATTTTCACAGAAAGAGAACTAATGCCTCGGTCACAAAGATTCTTACAAATGATGGGTTTGTACAAAATCTGGACATTATAGACATGCTCCCTCCATGAATGTTTACAAACTCCAGATTTTATATGAACCAAGGTTATTATCGTTAATGAAAACTAACGAAATGACGAAAACTAGAATTGTAAAAACATTTTCGTACACTGAAATAAATAAAAACTATAATTAAAAGAAAAAAACAATATCTAACTGAAACTGTATTGTGTGCTTATAAAACTAACTAAAACGTATAAAAATTATGGATCAAATTCCCTTCGTTTTCGTCTTTGTCAATGTCGGATTGATATGAAATCAATTTATTTCCCTCAAGCAATTTTTTTAGCTAGCGGCACCATATGATATTTAACGGTCCATCACTTCTCGTCACTTGTGGTTTACAGTTGTCTTTCGTCCTCACTCTACCTGGAAACATGGAGACTAAAGTTGGGAGAAAGCAGCAGAGTCCTGTCTGGGATTTATTTGAATTCGACAGTGAAGAAGAGAAAAGATATAAAAAAAACTAAACTAAAACTAAGCATTTACAAAATAATGAAACTAATAAAAACTAGCAAACCTGCTGTAAAAACTAATTAAAACTAACTGAATTAGAGAAAAAAAGTCAAATTAAATAAAACTAAACTATAATGAAAAATCCAAAACTATTATAACCTTGATACAAACTGGATGATTCGTACAATTTGTGCATGAAGAGGGGTTCGCACAGAGGGGGGAGAGGGGGAGGGACAAATGGCAGTTGAGTTTGATAGACATATCACCATTCCATCATTTCGGTGGGCCTGTTAAAATGATTGGATGGTGTTTTTTCAGTCCTGTCTGTTCCACAGGTGACTAAATTTTTTTATTTTTGTGTTAGAGCATTTAGTTAATTGGTTGCAATCAAGGTTGGAGGGGAATTTTAAGCAATATAAGAAAAAATGCTCCAGGAAAACATCTCCTACCCTACCTTTAATTGAATGTTGGATTCTCCCCCTGTTGTTTGTTCTATTACTGCTTGTACTTGTGTTATGTTTTCTTAAAAACAACAATAAAAAGTAAATTAAAAAAAACACAAAAGTAAGCTTTTTATTTATTTATTAATTTATTGTTTTCCATGTGACACTTTACACATTAACTGTGTTGGGCATGTCCACTATTCATTGGAGTCGTGAACTAAAAGGTTGATTTCCATGCTATACTTTCAGCCTGTGGGGCAAATTCCATAACTTAACCCAGAACTGGAACTGAAGAGACACTTTTCTAGTCACACTGCATTGGCAGAACAGCAAACCCAACTGTGGGCTTTTTTAAGCTCTGCAAGCTCATTAGTCACTTTTCCATTGGACATCTGTGCAAAACTTTACTGGTATTTACTAAATGTCGAAAAAACAGCAGTGCGTAATGTCGGTTTTTCCATTAAATCACAAATGCGATGATTTGTTTATTTACTATCGCGACATGACACGAGAAGTCATTCCATAAACATGGCGATGAACGTAAATATGGTGTTGATTTACAGATATATTCATTATTATTATATATTACCCCTCTATCTCGTAATAAATTAATAAAATAAATAATAATAAATAAAATAAATAAATTTCATGGTGTGTCCACACATACCGCGACATGTTTCTTCTTCTTCTTTGCTTGTTGTAACGTCCGTCAACATCCGTTTTTTTAATTCACCTGGCTCTAGTTGCGAAAAAAGGTGTTTCCATTGCAGTTTTGCGTGATATACCATCTGCACTACACCTGAAAAAAACACCTCTTGCCAGTGCAAAAACTTTTAATCAAAAAATGAGACTTTTGGCGATATAGCCATTTTTCCATTAGGCAAATTTTTATGTGCAAGTTATATTTGAGGGTCAACAGAAAAGCGACTACTGTTGCTCCCAGATTTATCATATGAAAAACAGAGCATGTGCAGGAAACTGATTCTGCTATTGTTTTTTTACACTTCTGTGTCAAATCCAGCCATCACATCCAAGCTTTGAGAATATAGAAAAAGGTTCAAACTCACCCACGTTCACCGACCTCCATTTCACAAATAGAAGCAAAATCAAACAGTATTTTTTTTTTTTTTTTTAATAAATTTATTTATTTTTGTACCTTGCTTTGTTTACGACCTTACATTTAAAATGCATAATTCATGGCAGGGATGAATTATACCATTGTGCTGCCTTTGTATGAATAATAAATTTTCTTCACAGAGGAGGTGCTTGGCTTTGAAAAGGGGTTTTATGCTGCCCTTTATTCACCATCACTATATGCACTAAATTGCCACGTTAACACTGAATGATAGGCTCAGCATTGCAGAGGGTGCATTAGTGTGTGGCACTTTGCAATTTTCTGTCAGTACAATTTAGGATGAACTTTTTTTTTTCTACCCTAGTGGTTTACCTTTAATGTTTGATGTGTTTTTATGCCAGCTGAGGTATCAGGACTAATGCTGAGTTTCCCCCTTTGATGAAAATCCAGCGATCCCTGCAGAGAACCCACCAAAAGGGGGTGCTGTATTGCTTTTTCATCTGCCAACATTTGTTCAGGAAGGTTGTGTTTGTGTGTCTGTGTAGATGGGGGGGTGGGGTAGGGGGGGCATGGAGGGAGACTTCTTCCAATTATCATATTGAAATTACACAGGGTCACAGTGCATTACTGGAGAGTCGCTAAATCACAGTTTGCGCCAAGCTTCGTCCTTAGCTGACTTTGACACCGCACTAATACAATGCATACAATTAACACATTTTAATGACCATGTAACTAATTAAAAACGAGCCTTATGAGTCACAAGCCCTCATCTTCAACCCAGTCGAGCCTGGTGCATTTGTGTCGAGGAGTTTGTACTTTGATCTGTTTCCATCAGGCGTGTGTGGACATCGCTTTGACATGATTTGCTGTTCTGCCTGCGTGCTGGGGTGTATACAGAAGGATACCGGCTTACCCTTGTGTCCACAGAATTCACTCACACACAGTCACACAGGTCATTTTCATTCTGGCCCATGGCAGATGGGACAGCAAGGACAACAATAAAGTATAGCTTTACATCTTGTTTTCAGAGACAAGCAGCAAATTATCTCTAAGTCCCAGCAGCCGTGTGCTGTGAGGTTCCTCCAAGAGCTAACATCCATCTCACTTCAGCCAGCCTGCCTGCCTGTCTTCTCTCTAGTGACTGCTTTTCTCTTCTCCAAACCACAGTGTTTGTGCAGATGTGGATGCATGTATGTGTCTGATCTCCTCAGATTGCTTGCCCCCCAGCCTGTCTTGTCGTGATCGAGCTCATGTCCGAGGAACGTTCAGCTACAGCGAAAAACAGCGAAGACCGCGACAAGCAGAACATTGCTTGCTTTAAATGAGAAAATCAAGTGAGCATCTCCTGCAAATGGAAACTGGCAGGTTGTCTTCCGAACTGCACATTTGCATAACTGCTACTGTTGCCTAATGCTTTTCTTTGGCCTGGTTCAACCTAGGTGCCAACGCAATTGTATATGGTATGATAATGATAAATAATGCAGATGAGTCTTCCTAGCATCCATTTTCACACCTACACAACGAGCTTATGTCGCCCTATAATCTCACATTTCTTTCTACATAATGTACTACCGTGGGATGTTCTGAAAATCCAATTTCCCATTCTTGTTAGCTGTATTGTTGGGAATATCTGGTGGCAAAGAATCTTTGTTCTGCAAGTAATTTTAATACAATGCAAGTATAATGGAAACACCTTGTCACATCAACATAAAAATAAAGATTCCTGTTCTTCAGTTGCAGGATGAGACAAACAAAAAGACTTCACTTCTGTTATTAATTTACCCATAAAGACCCAAACATCCACCGGTGACTGAAACCACCTACCGATCTAACTTTAGAACCACTAATCAATATGTTAAAATAATTCAGGTAAAATACAGTTTGTCATCTTTTCATGGTCATCAGATATGACCCATGTGGACGTTCAGAGGCTCTGTTGTTACCATGGAAACACTGTCATCTTCTACAACACTGATTCACCAGAAAAACCCATGGAGTTCGATAAATGGCAGTGGATGGAGACACTTACTTTTATGTTCCATTAATGACAGATTTGACCAACAAAGTCACTTTTTCTTAAGTTTTCCCAGTTTTTGATATAATAACCCTCAAATGTAATCTCAGCATGATGATTAACCCTTTCATGCATGAATTATGAGAATGTTAGTCAAGATTTTTTTCTCGAGTGTTTTTATTCCTCCTTCAGCATGAAAAAAACAACACGATTGAGTTGTTTTTTTGTCATGGAGTTACAAAAATGTCCATGCATTAAATTTTTGAAGTAAAGAAACATGGGTTTAAATCCCAATATCAGAAAGTGATATGAAAACAAGGAAATAAAAAAAAATAATGCTGCTAATCTGATGTTTTCTCACATTTTAACATATTCTAATGCTAGTTATCACTCACTTCATGGAGATAATATGCAAAGAAAAAAAAAAAGTCTGATAATTAACAACTGATTTACACTTGTTAGTGCAGATCAAGTTTATCAAGAACAGCAAAGTTACAGTAATGGTATGAATTGCAGTGTATGAGATGATGAATACGTGTCCACTGTGTAGGCTGATATGGAACTAAAACAACAAAACCCATAAATATACAAGAGTTTTGAATAACTGTCCACTGTAGTGACCACTATGCATGGAAGGGTTAAAGTACATGTTCAGTGAATTAAAAACAAGAAAATACCTGATTTTCACTCACAAAAATGCAAAATACAGAAGATAATATTATTAAAAATGGTGATAAATTACTTAAGAAAGGTTAACTCGTGTTTTGGGAGATGGTATGTAGAGTGCTACAACACATAATGGGGTATGAGATTCCAATGTGCTGTGATGTACTGTATTTGTGGAACTTGTCTGATGGAAATGTAGTGGGAAACGACATATACTTACAAGGAACTGGGGAAAGACAGAACCACCAACAAAGGACCAATGGATCACAATTATTGACAGAATATATACAATGAAAAAAAAACCTCACAAACTGCAACTATAAGAAGCATGAATGGACAAAAAATGGAATAAATGGACTGATTACAAAACTCAGAATGGTGGAAAGGCTGAATAAATCTGAATGTAGTGTCATGTAGTGTGCTCAAACAAGGTTTTTTTTTTTTGTTTGTTTTGTTTTTGCTGATTATGTGTTTGTAAAAAAAAAAAAAAAAAAAACTTAAGTGAAAAAAAGAGAAAAGAAAGAAAGGTTTACCCATAGGGACCCAGTGTGACTTTTGTGTCAGTTCCCAAATGATTTTTTCTCTCTATTTAACTTTTCCTAGGTGATTTATCACTATTTATTATAATATTATCTCTGAATTTTGCATTATTCCCAGTAAAAATCATCTATTTTCCTATGTTTAATTCACTGATCATGTAGACGTTCTTAAAAGCTCAGAGTAAAGTCAAAGGTTATTATGTCAAAACAGAGAAAAACTAAGGAAAAGGTGACTTTTTCAGTAAAATCTATCATTAACTGACCATAAATCAGCTGTTTCCATCCACTGTCATTGATCCAGCTCCATGGGTTTTACTGGTCAATCGATGTTGTAGAAGATGACGGTGTTTCCACATTCACTGCGGAGCCTCTGAACGTCCAAACACCAATTACTTACATGGATTGGTAGGATTAATGGATCAACAGTTTTGATTAGTAGATGCTTTTAGTCGACAGTGGATGTTTGGGTCTTTATGGGTTAAATAGAGGGAAATATGTATTTAGGAACTGCCGCAAAAGTAGTACAGGGTCTTTATGGGTTAAATAGAGAGAAATATGTATTTAGGAACTGCCGCAAAAGTAGTACAGGGTCTTTATCGGTTAAAGTAAAAAAAACAAAAATAACAACAGTGTGAAGGATGCTGTCTTGTAGGATTGTTTTGGAAGTGTCATCTGTCTACAGTCAAACTTCGAGTTTCTCAAGTTCTCAGTTTGGAAATGTAGAAAAAAAAAACAGGAAAAAATGAAAACAACACAATTTGTGATGAAATATCCTTTGTGTGCCATAAGCTTCCCCTGCTGGGTGTCGTGCTCCCTTCCCAAAACAAGATTTAAAAGGAACCCAAGGTTTTTGAAATTCTCCATTAACCTTGATGTGTTTTGACGGTTGCAGTCCTTCACTGTCTCTGGCTCGCTTTGAGAAACCACAGCCACAGCCAATTATCTATCTGTTAGGGAGCTTTCATGTCTCTAAGATGTTTAGTCACAAATGTGCGTATTGTGCCCCGGTGTCATAGCTTTTCATGATCCAGCTCTGTCAGTCGTCCATGTCATTACATCCCTTTCAGCAAAGAGGAAAGAATAGGGGGAGAGAAACGAAGGGAAGAAGAGACAGGCCTGTCGAATGACATTTTGTCTGGATGTCCAAGCTATTGTGTGCTAGGGGAGACAACACCAGTCACTGCCATTACACTGGCTGGCAGACACACACATACACTGGACTGAAACAGCCTCAGGTACACACACACACACATATACACACACACAAAATAGTATTTGTCTCCAAATTTGTGTCAACACAGAAAAATATTTTTTGTGGATGTTTTCAACTAAATTCAGTTCAGTTTTCCTTCTTTTGTTGCTTGCGTGGCAGGTTGTTTTTGAATTCCAAACAATCCAATCAAATGACATTGAGTATTATTATTATTATTATTATTATTATTATTATTATTATTATTATTATTATTATTATTATTATTATTATTATTACTGCTATTATTGCTATTACTGTTATTATTATTATTATTATTATTTGTCACAACAGGGGGGAAAAGAGAGGACTCAAGTGCACGGTACTGAGGAGAAAAAATTAAAAGTTTATTTAACAAAAAATGATAACAACACAACGGCAAACCTAACACCAAAATCTAAAGCAAAAAACAGAGTCCATAAAAAAACATACAAAACCTGGGTCAGAGTCCTTAGATGAATGAAAGTCCGGGTTATGGAATGAAATGGAAAGAAATGGACCAGCGCTGCATGGCTGCAAACCAAAGCCTTAAATAGGCCAGAGGTAATTGGCTGCAGCCATGCAGCGCCAGCAGGTGAGTCAGATGAATATAATTAGGAAAAGGAGAAACTGAGGGTCATACAGGCACAGACCATGACCAAAAGGGAGGAGCTGAAAGTCACACAGGCACAGACCCTGACATTATTATTATTATTATCATTATTATTATTATTATTATTATTATTATTATTATTATTATTATTATTACTAGGGATGTCCGATATTGGCTTTTTTGCCAAAAAACGTTATGCCGATATTGTCCAATGCTTAATTTCCGATTCTGATATCTACCGATACCGCTGCCGATATATGTGGGATATTAAACTAATTTTAGGTAATATCACATATCTCCTGTCATGGAATTAACACATCATGCCTAATTTTATTGTGATGCCCCATTGGATGCATTCTCAAATGCAACAAGGTTTTCAAAATGTAAACACTGTCTGTACAAAGAAGACATACTTCAACTTAAGTTGTGGAAAAAATGCCATATTTATTTATTTTCTCTCCCTCCCTCCATGAGTCTATTACAGTGTGGCAACTCTACTGAACAGTTTTGAAAACTGCACATTTCTTTCAGCTACAAGCAATGCTTCATTTACCCGTCGACAAATGCCAGTGAAATCAAGGCATTATTTTATCGGTTTTAATGATAGGCAAAAAAAACGATAACGATATTCACCGATATTACATTTTTATGCCAATATCGGGCCGATAATATCAGCCCACTGATATTATCGGACATCCCTAATTATTACTACTATTACTATTATTACTATTGTTAGGATTATGATGATGATGATTATTATTATTATTTTTATTTTTATTATCATTATTATTATTACTGCTACTACTATTATTATTATCGTTATTATTATTTTTATTATCATTATTATTGTTATTATTGTTATTATTACTACTACGACTACTACTATTATTATTACTATTATTAATATTACTACTACTACTACTACTACAACTATTATTATTATTATTATCATTATTATTATTTTATTATTATCATTATTATCGTTATTATTGTTACTATTCTTATTCTTCTTCTTCTTCTTCTTCTTATTATTATTATTATTATTATTATTATTATTATTATTATTATTATTATTATTATTACTAATCTTCTGAATGATAAAACTAAGATGGACTTCATCATAACATCAGGGTGTTTGTCCCTGGTATTTATGCACATGCAAAAATGAAGCATCAGGCACGCATAAGCATAACATCTCAGATATGCATACACTCACAAAAAGTTGCGGTTACAGCAGACTCCCCACGCGTAATTAGCACACTCGTTAAGCTCATCTGCATCTCTCTTCAAAGGAGATCGATGCAAATGGATGGGATTTAGCCACTGGCAGCAATTAGGCCAAAACATATCTAAGCTAGAGAAACTTGGTTACAGCATGGCAAAGGCGGTTTCATTTCACAAAATAAACGTATTTTCTGCCCCTGCACTGAGCACATAATAGAATCTGAACAAATGCTTTCATTTACTCTCATGTAATATCAACTTCAGTGTAATCAAGCCCCATACCGGTCTCCTTGTTTTTCACACAATACAGGGCTTTAGGGGAGAATTCAGTTTCATTAGGAAAATATGCCTCTATAACCAATTTATTCTTTTCTGTTTAGTCAAAGCCAAAACTGTTTCTGTCTGTTTTTGGTCCTGCTAAGCACTACATCTAAACCCCGACATCTAATTATTAGAATATCTGCAAACATCCATCCAAATTAATGCATTATATTAAAGGAAATCCTCTTTTTCCTCAGTCATTTGCATGTTGAATATATTCCTTATGTTCTTATATTCTTTATATTCCAAGAGCAGATACTCTGTACATTTTAAAACTCATTTTTCATTATTTTTCATTAATTACAACATATTTTTTATTTATAGTTTTATGTGTTTTTGTACATCTTACATTAAATGATTTTCCTTAATCAAAGCAAATTCTTTTTATGAGGAAAAATTACTTATTCTAATATGTTTGGATGACCTATTTAACATTTAATTATTCTATGAATTGCTTAAAAAGTAATTAAAATACCAAGAAATATTTTACTTATTCTAACTTATCCAGTGAAGTTTTGTTATTTATGTTTGAGGCAACTCATCTGTATTCTTGAATAACAGAATAGGCATAAAAACAACTTGGATAGATTTAGAAAAAGGGTTTGGGAGAGAACTGCAATAAGACGGAAAAAGACACCTACATTTACTTTTGGTTGGACAAAAACAGAAACACTGGTCTCCTGTATGCTGGGTCTCATGTCCATGCCCTGATTCATGGTGATGACTTTTCTTCTGGCAGATAAAGAACCTTCAAGGATTTGGAATCATCAGCTCATGGATGGTTTTGACCTTGAATGGGATGCTATGGCTCTGATCCTGAGCAGAGAAGGTTTGGGAACTGATCCAGATAGGGAGTTGCTGAGTTAGTCAGGGGTTTGCTAGTGTCAGCACTTATAGCATCGGCCCTAGTTTCTCCAGGAGGAACTTCAGAGTACTGTCCAACCATTAGTGGTACCTGGGCTTCAATGCTCTGCTCCAGTCCCAGATGATCTGCTGGTTTAACCCATAAAGACCCAAACAGCCACTGGTGACCAAAACCATCTACTGATCTAAAATATTAGATACCTACTGATCCACTAATCCTATCAATACATGTAAATAATTGGTGTAAAATGCAGTTTATCATCTTTTCATGGTCATCAGATATGACCTATTTGGACGTTCAGAGGCTTTGTAGTTACCATGGAAACACTGTCATCTTCTCCAACATTGATTCACCGGTAAAACCCATGGAGTTGGATCAATGACAGTGGATGGAGACACTTGGTTTTGTGTTCAGTTATTGATACATTTTACTGAAAAAGCACTTTTCCTTCATTTTTTCCCCGTCCCACCCAAAGGTAGGCAAGGGTATTGTTTTTAGTTTGGTTTGTTTGTTTGTGTTTGTTTGTTTGTTTGTTTGTTTGTTAACACTTTAGCTGCAAAACTATTGGTTGACTTCATGCCAAAAAATTATATTAATACTCATCTACTATAAAAATACAATAAATCAGGACAATGAATGTTTTTTTCAACTTTTGCTCAAAGTTTAGACGCTAATGTTAATAAAAGTACATCAAAAGTGTATTTTAGTGCAAACTTTACTGTTCAAACACGATTTTTAATCTTTGTGGGGTGAAATATACGCTATTAAAAATCTCCGACGTGAACAATTAATTTATGCATATCCAGGCAATTGTCAATCCAGGCAAGGATAAAAAATTCCAATTTCTCTTTTAGTTTGTTACAGTTTACTCAGGCATAGTAATAGATACAATATTTTAGACAATGGGAGTAGATTCTGTGAGGTCTCTAAATGTCCACAGACACCAAGAACATCCATGTGAACATTATTGCTGTGAAATAATTCTTCATTTACTTTGGGTATGTCTTTTTAGGCATTTTTCCCCTGAAAATATGGTCAGGGTTTAACAGGTTAAAGATTACCAGTGACCCAGAATAGATCTGATTACATTTTGGGAAAAGTAGGTCAAAGTCTAAATTTTTTGTGAATTGTTAATTTTTTTTTTTCCCATGTACTTATGATGGGTGAAATTTCAAATGTCAGTAGCAGCAAGATTATTGGTTGAATTCATACCAAATTGGGTTTATAGATTCCATGTGACCCACAATAGTTGTCATTACATTTTGGGAAACTTAGGTCAAAGTTTAAATTTTTAATGAATTGTTAAAATCTTTATTTTCCATTTACTTGCAATGGGCAAAATTTCAAATGTCTGTAGCAGCAACACTATTGGTTGAATTCATACCAAATTGGGTTTATAGATTACCAGTGATCCAGAATAGATGTGGTTACATTTTGGGAACAGTAGGTCAAAGTTCAATTTTTATTTTTTATTTTATTTTTTTTAATTCAAGTTTTTATTAGAGTTTTCATGACTTGGATTCATTCATACAATGTTGCTTAATAATAACAATAACATTGAGGGCTTCTATACATACATGAAAAGTATCAAAAAACAAACAAACTACAAAGCGTGGAAGGTCTTAAGAAAAATAAATAAATAAATAAATAAAAATAGATAAGTAATTAATTAATTAATTAAATACATGAGGGAAGTAGTTCAACTATCATCCTGCTGACTGTCAGTCATAGTTATGTAAGACCAGAATGACTCCCAAACTGGTGCTGTGGTTCCATCTCTGTTATTGACCTTATGAAGCATACATTCACATGAAGCAGTCTTTATCATCCTGTTGACCCATTCTTTAAACTATGGGGCTTTAGGTATTTTCCAGTGCTTAAGAACAATCCTGACTGCTACTGAAACCCCAACCATGATAACAGAAAATTTTTCGTTTGATACATTAGCTATCTGTCCTTTTTCACCCAGTAAACACAGCCTTGGACAAAGTTCTGTCCAACCAATTATTTAGAGTATAAATTACGACTATCCAGAAACGTTTGATGATTGGACATTCCCACAGACAGTGGATCAGAGTACCATTATCATTTTGACATTTCCAACACAGTGAGTTATTCATCAGACCTAATCTGTTCAAAGTTCAAATTTTTTATGAATTATTTTTACATCTTTTTAATTTCCCATTTACTTATAATGAGCAAAATTTCCAAAGTCCATAAAAACATCAATTTTGTTTCAATTTACTTCAAACTTGGCACATATATAGAGGCAATTGATATGCTGACATCACTACATGCATAGACATGATGACATCAGCTGGATCGATGCTAAAATAAGCTACAATATGTGCGAGGGGTGGGGTTTGTTGTGCCTGGCAACACTTGTTTTTTTCTATTTTTGATATAATAACCATTGAATTTACTCTGAGCTTTAATAATAACAATGTTACATCACACTTATATAGCGCTTTTTTGGACACTCAAAGAAGCTTCACAAACAAACAAAACATAAAGAGCAAAAAGAACAAAAGGGCTCAAGAAAATGCAAGTTTCAACAGGTGAGTTTTGAGTAGTGATTTGAAGTTTTCATCATTCATATCATCACATCCTCATTGACATCACAGGTGTCAAATATGTGGCCCGGGGACCAAATCTGGTCTGCCAAAGGGTCCAGTCCAGCCCTTGGGATTAATTTGTGAAATGCAAAAATTACACTGAAGATATTAATAGTCCTTTTAGTTCAGGTTCCACATTCAGACCAATTCAATCTCAAGTGGGCAGGACCAGTAAAATACTATCATAATAACATATAAATAATAACAACTCCAAATTTTTCTCTTTGTAAATGTAAATATTTTCATGTCTTTACACTAAAACAAAGTATAATTTCTCAAAAAAATGTAAATAACCTGAACAAATATGAACAACCTGAAATGTCTTAAGGGAATTAAATGTAATTTTAACAAGATTCAGTCTGTTATTAAATGTGTTGTGTATTTGTAGATCCACTGTGATCTGTAAGTTCTAATGTACATGTGTAAATGATAAACTGAGACATAATATTGTTAAAATTACACTTATTTTTTCCAGTTTGTTCATGTTATTCACATCTTTTGAAAATATAGTTTGTAGATGTAAACCTTTTCATCATATAAATTTACTTTTTTCGCTCTAAAACAGAGAAAAGTTTGGAGTTGGCATTATTTATATATTATTATGTTATATTTTACTGGTTCGGCCCACTTCAGATCGAATTTAGCTGAATGTGGTCCCAGAACTAAAGTGAATTTGACACCCCTGATTTACATAATCAATGGATTAAATATAGGAAATACCATACCATACCATACCAACTTTATTTATAAAGCACTTTAAGAACTTTAAAGCTGGCCAAAGTGCCGTACACCAAACATAAAACAAGGGATTAAATAAGTAAATAAAACTAGTGAAAACACAGGAAAAAAATCAACTGATAAAGTCAAAAAAATGTAATCAATTTTGTGAGAAGACCAAATTTTTCAAAATCAAATTAGCAAAAAAACCTGACGAACCAGTAAAATAATAACATAATAATGTATGAATAATGTCAACTCCAACACAGAAATGCCTAATTTCCACTGAAAAAACACTAAATACACAGGATAATATAACACTGGGTTACAAAAAAATGTTTTTTGCAAGTTGTCCAGGTTTTTTCAACTGAACTAGGACCATTTTGCACCGCTAAATCCAAAAATGACATCTATTTTTCTCAATCAGGTCAGGTGTTTTTGCTAATTTGATTTTGAAAAATTTGATCTTCTCACAAAATTGATGACATTTTTGTGACTTTATCAGTTGATTTTTTATATAGTTCTCACCCAAAATAGGTTTTAAGAGAAAAAAAATCATTTTCTAACAGGATTCCTGTTAGGTACAATGGTGTATTCACCACAGATGTAGCAGAATACGTCAGGCTTGTATTTGCAAGATCTTCTAGTCGAAGCCATTTCATTCACCTGCAATATTAAAAAAAGCATTAATCATAAATTGGCAAAAGTAAAATCTTCAGAACTCGTTTATTGCAAGAAATATGAAAGAATTTTGTATCATATGATGTGAAAATGCCCATAAATGTAAGCAAAAATGTTAAAAAGCCAATATGTAGCATAGTTCAGAAAGTTGACCTGATTGAGCAAAGTTAATGCGATTTTTGGATTCAGCACACCAAAATTATCCTAAATCAGCTCAAAAAACTTAAACAATAAATTTGTTGTTGACCAGTGTAATATATAGTGATAAATCACTTGAGAATGGTTAAACAGGGAGAAAAATTAATTTGGGAGCTGACACCAAAGTAGGACTAGGTCTTTATGGGTTAAACTAAGGAGGGTCCAACCAAACACCTTTTCAACACCTTACTGTTCGTGGGGATGGAAGGAAGGTTTGTATATGGTCCTGTCGCCCTGAGTGGGTACTTAGATGTATGTATGTAGACCCTCCAGTACCACCTTCCTGTTAAACAGTTCTTTATAAGCTCTTCCTCCATCTGACTGAAACAAAAGTGCTAATCCCAAGAACCATTGACATAGTCTCAACAGGAATATGCAGTAAAGTCAACATTTACCATCAGTATTACATGTAAAAACTCCAGCTCCATTATGAACCCATGGTCGATCCCAGCCTTCTCAATTATTTCCTAAAACCTGTTAAAGTTCAGATTTTCTCCAGTTTCTTCACATTAACAAAGCTCCGCTGTGTTTCCCATCAGTGCATCAGTCATATTAATGATGAGTTTTATTCACTCTTCCAGAACACTTCCTCCTGTCAGCTGTCACATTTTTATATCCCTGACAGATAAATAAGTGTCAACTTCATCCTGCTCCTTCATGAGCGTAAACCGCCTCATCATCATTTTCTACAGAACAGAGTTAGTTTAAAGTTGGAAATAAAGAAGAACAACATATTATACTGAACCGTAACATAAATGTGAACAAAGCACCTTTACTTCATACACACCTCTGCTTATAGCACAGACTAAAGAGAGGAGGAAGGTCTCATTTTGTGGTCTGTAAATAAGGTTTTATGCCATCCACATCGTTAAAAAACCAAAGAAACAAAACACACTTGATTTATTTAGGTTTCAATATAATATTCTTGTAAAAGATACTTAAAGTCAAAGTCTTGATGAGTTTGTAATAACATTAAACACTCAACCATATAAGCTATGAGTTACAGTGTGAATGAAATCAGATCCTGCTATGCCATAGAGTTTATTTTTTCAATTATTTTAATGCTTTTTCCATTTTTTTCCACTTGTCTCATCATATCATGTCATGTCATATCATATCATATCATATCATATCATATCATATATCATATATCATATCATATCATATATCATATATCATATCATATAATAACATATCATATCATATCATATTACATCACATCATATATCATATCAGTATCAGCACCATGTGCAACTGTACTGCAAGTATGTAAATAATATATATGTTTATGCAGAACAAGTAATATAAATAGCAGATACTCCTTTATATTTCCACATTATTGAAAATTCTGCCTGTGTTCTACACTGTAATCACGGCAATATCCCCATAGTGAGTTTAATAAAGTCATATGTCACGGTGTTATACATTATGTTATATATGTTGTGTTATACGTTATGGTCATATGTTAATATATATAGTTATATGTTATGTTATGTTATCTTTTCTTTTCTTATCATTTCTTTTCTTATCTTATCTTATCATTTCTTTTCTTATCTTATCTTATCTTATCTTATCATTTCTTTTCTTATCTTATCTTATCTTATCTTATCTTATCTTATCTTATCTTATCTTATCTTATCTTATCTTATCTTATCTTATTACCTCCACCAGGAGGTATTGTAATCACTTTGCTTTGCGTGTTTGTTTGCATGTTTGTTTGTTTGTTAGCAACTTTACAGGAAAACTATTACAACCATTTTTGCCAAATTTTACCCACAGATAGGCCTAGGCCCTGGGACCAACCCATTAAATTTTGGGCCAAGTAGGCCAAAGTTCAAGGTCACAGCAAGGTCACAAAATCTCAAATTTTCCTATCTCTCATCATTGAGCAGTTTTCGAAAATTCATAAAAAATTCAAAACGACTCCAATTAGCCTCCAATTTGATACACCCGTAGCTTATAACAATATCTTGTATCTGGCACAAAACTGTCCACATCCACTGTGGAATGTGGACTCTGTGGACATTTCAATTTAACATTGAAAATCCCATTTACGACACATTTTTCATTATAACTCAACAAATATTGATTGAAATGTGATGTAATTTGACATACACATGACTGGTACCAAGCTTCAACTTTTTTCTGCTGTATGGAACAACCTTGAAACTGTTTAATTTAAAAAGAAATAGTCGATCCACACATGCACACCGTTAGGGGTGCTTGGCGGAGGTTTGCGTTTTTCTGAACACTTGTTTCGTATCTTATCTTATCTTATCTTATCTTATCTTATCTTATCTTATCTTATCTTATCTTTTCTTATCTTATCTTTTCTTATCTTTTCTTATCTTATCTTTTCTTATCTTATCTTATCTTATCTTTTCTTATCTTATCTTATCTTATCTTATCTTATCTTATCTTATCTTATCTTATCTTATCTTATCTTATCTTATCTTATCTTATCTTATCTTATCTTATCTTTTCTTATCTTATCTTATCTAATCTTATCTTATCTTATCTTATAAGACAATCTATGCTTCCTTCCATATTCTCTGCTGCTGTCCATTTTCTACATCCTTGTAATTTACATTTCTATGTGCGAATCAGATTTCTCAGAGCTGGAAAGGCAGCGTATTAACTAGCTGTCACACAACATGTATACAAGTCACATCCCGGCTTCATCCTAGGGGCTGCTGCAGCTCAGGTCATCCATCTCCTTCACTTTGCCTTGCTTAGGTAGTCTGTTTTCATACCTCTAATGAGTCCCCCTCTGAATGCTTGTTTTTCGACACTATCTGAATTTCCATGGCATCGCACTGATGGACATGTGGACGCCAGGAGCTAAATTTAAATCTGGGAATGAGGGATGCAGATACGGAAACATGCTTCCATAAGTTCTATATTATGGCCGTTTAAATGTTCGACTAAGAAAAAAAAAAAAAAGGTGATCAGCATCCCTCTCAGCCTCAGCTCCATCACAGGAATTAATTAGGAAAGGGGCTTGGCCTTTCTGGGGGCTTTTACAAATTGCAATCTGATGTAAAAGCAGGAGTGCAGGGTGGTGAAGATGGAGGTTTAGTCAGGATTAATGTGAAGAACATAGATGTGGCAGTCTGTGGGCTTTTACAGACTACAATAAAAATGTCTGTAAGGAAACAATACAAACAGAAACACACAGGAAAACCTTTTGCAGCAGCTTCACAGTTGGGCTTTTGTTATTCTGGACTCATTTATCATGAAGCTGGAGAGAAGTTGGCGATAGCAAAGCAGACGGCGAATCAAAGAAAAATGTGTTTTATTTGTACAGTTTCAAAAAGAGCTACTGATGCGTCACTTCATTCCGTGCACAATCCTAACACGTACAAAATCCCTCAACCCTCCGTCACAGATTTCTTTAATTGCACTGTGCTCGTGTTTTACTCCAACTGAATCTTTTCTGTCTTTCTTTTTTCCCCCCTTCATTTTAATTTCCTAAACACTCACCTTAAAATGAGTGCAGCCTTAACTATAAAGTTCATCTGTATGCAGCTTTCACAGAAAGGCTATTTTTCTACTGCCCTTATCTATAATTGCAGAAAAGACATAATTACCTTTTGCAAGGTTTAGCAATGAAGACAGACAAATATTTGGAGTTGCACCTATTTTTTTAGGACAGAGGAGTGTGTGTGGGGTGATAATACTTATTAAAATGAAAGAAAATGGGTTATTCAGAATTACTACATTTAGCTGGGGAAGCATGTATGGGTGATTTTAACCCATCAAAATCCAAATATCCACCGATGACCAAAAGCATCGACTGATCTAAAATGTGTAATATCTGCTGATCCACTAATCCTATCAATACATGTAAATAATTGAGGTTAAATGCAGATTCTCAGCTTTAAATCATAATCAAGTATGACCCATTTGGATGTTCAGAGGCTCCATAATGAACCACCGCTACAGACCTAAAAATACTTTGTTCCTACGTCATCAAACGGTTATTGAAACAATCTCCAAATTAAAATCACATAACCATTTTTAAATGATTCATCACCATTTATGATAATGTTATCCCCTGTATTTTGCATTTTTCAGTGTAAATCATGTATTTTCCTATATTTAATTCACTGATAATGTAGATGTTCATAAAAACTCAAAGTCAATTCTGTGGGTATTATATAAAAAACTAAGAAAAAATGAAGAAAAAATTACTTTTTTTCAGCAAAAATATCATTATAGAGCATAAAACAAATGTCTCCATCCACTGTCATTGATCCAACTCCATAGGTTTTACTGGTGAATTAATGTTGTAGAAGATGATGTTGTTTCCCAACTAAGATTCATATCAAAATGTGAAATAGCTACATCTATTCATCGTAATAACAAACAAATCAAAAATCGTTAACAAGAACTGAACAAATATTGTGACATTTTAATGTTTATTTCTTGCTAGAAATATCATCAAAATGCTTTTTTTTAATATACAAACTATCTTGAAATAATGCAGTTTCCACTGAGAATGAAAGGAATGGCCACCATGTTTTTATTTTGAGAAGCCCCAGTGCAAGCAGTCACATGACCTGTCGGCAGGCCAACAGAAAAGAATAGGTTAATAAAAAAGGTGAACATTTTACAATTTTCAGGCCCTAATTGTCAGACTTATATATTTTGTATACTGTGGACAAACATAGCTATTTTACGGCCATTCCTTTTATTCTTAGTGGAAACCGCATTATTTCAAGATCCTTTGAAAATAAAAAAGCATTTTGTTGATATTTCTAATGAGAAATATACATTAAAATTTCACAATATTCGTTCAGTTCTTGTAAATGATTTTTAGTTTGTTTGTTATTACGATGAATAAACGTAGCTATTTCACATTTTGATATGAATCTGGGTTGGGAAACAACGTCATCTTCTACAACATTAATTCACCAGGAAAACCTATGGAGTTGGATCAATGACAGTGGATTGACACACTTGTTTTATGTTCATTATTGATATTTTTGCTAAAAAGTCACTTTTTCTTCACGCTGTAAGCCCGGGTAAGTAGAGTTTACTCAACAAATTTCAGGCAAGTGATTGCACTTAAATGATTTGAGTAATGATCGACTAATCAATTGGTTTAAGTAGGTTCAACTTTAATGCTAAAAGTATTGATCTTCAAATATTAAGTAGAAAACACTAAAAGACAAGTTATTTGTACTTTAAATCTGTTGTAAAATCAAACCCACTATCCAACCATTCAACTCAGCATTTTAGGTTACATTGACTAATTTTCTCTATTGCGGCCAGGTTAATTTATCATTGATTAAACAACTTTTTAATTCAGTTAACAAACTTCAATTCCCTATGCCTGACCATAATAGTTTAGCAATTGTTCAATCTATTATATTATAACATGAATGGAAGTTAGTTTAACATTATTTGTTGGCACAGGAAGTGCTTACAATTTGTCATCATTTTGAGATCCTTATTGAACAATGACAGAATAAGCTGAACACGACAGCCATTGTTCTTCCTATGGCTCTGACTCATGGTGCAGCTCTACAAAAATACAAAAACAAACACAAAAAGGCCAATAAACACTGCCATACATACATTACATCCAAATTAACACTAACACCATAACCCCGCTGAACCCCTGCACATAAAAATAACACATTTTCAACAACATGCCCAATACCCACAATGCAATGCGAAGATAAAAAGGTGTGGTCATGACTAAAACTTAGTGATTTAATTCCATTCAACTTAAACTTTTTCGTACTTTCAACTATGTCTACAAATTAGTAGAATATACTTTACATTTTATAGTAACATCATAAAACTTAAATCATTTAAGTGCATTGTAATTAAACCATTTTAGTAAATACAAATTCCAGGCTTACAGTGCATTTTTTTTTTTTTTTTCAGTTTTTTATATAATAACTTCTGAATTTACTCTGAGTTTTTATGAACATCTACATGACCAGTGAATTAAATATCGGAAAAGGCATGATTTACACTGAAAAATGCAAAATACAGAGGATAATATTATCATAAATGGTGGTAAATCACTTAAATATGGTTAAATAGAAAGAAAAATTCACTTTGGGAAATGCTACAAAAGTAGTGCTGGGTCTGTATGGGTTAAGTAAAACAGCTAAATCATTCAAGTTGTCAGTGTTTCAGTGTTAGTGAAGTGTGTTTGTGTGGGGCTTTATGCGAACCATTTAGCGTGATTTTAATTTAGGGATTTCTTGTTTCAACAAGCGTTTGACAAAGTAGGAATAAAACATTTTTTGGTCTCAAGCTGTGGTTTCTGAATTTGTACTGTAATTACCCTACTCTTCCTCTCTAATTTGAAAGAAAAATATCTGAGGCTGCATTTTAAAAGTTTCGGTCATGGAAAATTACTAAATAACCTTCTCTGCTGGAGTGAAATTTGCAGTAGATGAAGCAGGAGGTGGGTGTAATTTAATTTGTGGTGTTCGCAGCATTAAAACATTACTCTTAAAAAATTCCACATGGCTGCTTTTTATGCAAAACGTTCAATATCCGTCTAATTCTTAATAGCTGACCTCACTGTGGGCAGTTTTTATTAGATTAGATCACATTTAACCCTTTAATAGCAGCAATCTCTCCAGTGCTGCATTTTACACTTTACGGCATTCAAAGTACTGTAACTCCAGAACCATTTGTGCTATCCACAAAATTCAAATGGCATTGGAAAGCTGAGATCCTAAGCTTTCCAACACTATATAACACTTTGCAGCAGCAGTGTAGGACTCCATTACAAACAGAAAGGAACTGTTTCATAGACTTCCACACAGGCTGAAAAACGCCTGGAAATAACAACAAATATGAATCCATAATATAGATACTGAATGTTCAAGACCAAAAAACATGTTTGAGCAGATGTGAAATAGTTGAAAGTTGATTCCTGCAATCTCAAAAAGTTTTGTTATGAACATTTACACTTGTTTTTGATAATAAATATATTAAAACCTTCAAGTCTGTTCTTTTCTTTTTTACGAAAACACACTGTTTTAACCTGAAAAGACCCAAACATCCACCATCTACTGATCTAAACTGTTGATCCATTAATCCTATCAATCCATGTAAATAATTGGTGTAAAATGCAGTTTATCATCTTTTCATGGACATCAGTTATGACCCATTTGGTCATTCAGAGGCTCCGTAGTGAACGTGGAAACGCCGTCATCTTCTACAACATTGATTCACCAGTAAAATCCATGGAGTTGGATCAATGACAGTGGATGGAGACATTTAGTTTATGTTCAGTTAATAATATATTTTACTGAAAAAGTCACCTTTTCTTCATTTTTTTCTGTTTTGATATAACCGCTGACTTTACTCTGAGCTTTTATGAACATCTACATGATCAGTCAATTAAACATAGGAAAATAGATGATTTTCACTGGAAAAAAATGCAAAATTCAGAGGATAATATTATAATAAATTCATATAACTTCTAGGAAGGTATGCAAATTACATTCTTTTATTTGGTTTAAAATACAACTAAGTCAAGGTAAGGTCATCCTATACGCCTTTTGGGTTTCCGACCTCACCTGCACATTTTTGTACCATTCTTTCTATCAAGAAAGATATGTACATGTATTTGTCTTATTTTATACTGTATTTGCAAATAGATAAATAAATAAAATAAATTGTGATTAACCCTTTCATGCATGAGTTATGAGAACCTTAGTTGAGGTGTTTTGTTTTGTTTTGTTTTTTTTTGAGTGTTTTTATTACTCCTTAGACATGAAAAAAAAAATGACATTGAGGTTTTTATTTCATAGATTTACAAAAATGTCCACTCAGCTACACCATGAATTTTATTCTTGAAGCAAAGAAACATGTATTTAAAACCCAATATCATAAAGCGATATGAAAACAATGAAATGAAACCATGTTTAATGCAGCTAATCTGATGTTTTCTCACATTTTAACATATTCTAATACTAGTTATTTCTCACTTCATGGAGATAATATGCAAAAAATAACAATTAACAATTGATTTCCACTCAAGAACCAATCAAGAACAGCAAAGTAACAGTAATGGTATGAATTGCACTTTATAAAATGATGCAGAAGCGTCCACTGTGTCAGCTGACATGGAACTAAAACAATTAAACCCATGAATATACAAGAGAACAGCTGGAGAATAACTGTCCACTGTAGTGACAACTATGCATGAAAGGGTTAATCACTAAGGAAAGGTTAAATAGAGAGAAAAAATCATTTGGGAACTGCCACAAAAGTCACAGTGGGGTTAAGAATTTCTAATGTATGATAATGATAATTAATGGCCAGATATTGAAAGTTAACAAAAGTCTATAAGAATTGTCCAAAAAGACATTTTCTGACACTTTAAATCAAAGAAAACATTAAGAAACCTCTTACAATGACAGTCTTTAAAGGGATGCATCTGCCCTATTGGCTACTGTGCGCAAACAAAGATGCTTCATTGTTAATTATCTGCCTCAGTATTCATTTTGTGCTCCTTTGTACAAATTGCACCACCACTTTCTATTTCTTTAATTCCCATTTAGGTCCTTGTTTCTACGGCTGTAACAGGCCTGCTTTCCCCATGGGGACTATTAAGGTTTCATCTAATCACCTACTGTAATCTAATAACGATGGGAAGATCAGGCGTTTCCACACATTGCAAGCAAACTGTTGCTACAAGCAGAACGCTGCCCATCTGAACGCAGATGTTGCTCCAGATAGAGTCATTCAGATGTCTGTCAGTGTGGATACTCTTCCCAAAGGAGTCCCTCTCTGCTTTCATTAGGCTGATTTTGCTCCGTCTCTTTGTGCAGCCTCTAGTTCGGAGTTCTTTGCAACATGAGACAGCAAGCCACAGTGAAAAAAAAAAAAAAAAACAACAAGCAAATGTGAGCGCTGGATGAATTAAACGTATCAAAAACAATTACAGTCAGCAAAATGTCAGCCCAAGCCTGCCTAATAATCTGTAAAATTGTGTCTCGTTCCTCTTATTATTAATAATGGAGTATACACATTGACTCAAAAGCACAGACACTCGAGCATGTAATCAATTCCTCTTCATTCCTGTTATTATGTACTGTATTGCCTATTGAAAAGTCATTCCATCGCTTTTACTCAACAGCAAAGAAGGTGGTGACGTTCACTGATACAATATTTGAAAGAATCTGCCCTTTTTAGTCACTCTGTGCGTTTACATGACAACTTTTATTTCTGGTTTAAACTGATTAAAGGTTAGATCCTAGTTCAGATGCCCATGTAAACATCCTATTCCAGTTGAAAAAGAAAAGTTGGGATTAAATTTAAACCCGATTAAAGTCACTGGTTTAATCCACTTTTGAATCCGGTCTAAATTATTCCTCGGACATGTAAACCCTTTATTCTGTTTGGACTTTATTCCTGACATTTATTATTGTTGTGACTTCAATTTTTTTTTTTTTTTTTTTTTTTTTAATTGTATGTTCTTATTCTGGTTTTAATCCTGGATTGTTTTTATCTTTTCTGGTTTTTATTGTGTTTTATTGCATCTTGTTTTTATTTATTACTTACCTATTTTATTTACTTATCCATGCTGCTATACCGATGAATGGTGGAACACTGAGCACTTTTTGTTTTTGTCCTATCTCTTTGTCCTGTCTGTAAGCGTGATCAAGTGCTTGTCTTGCATGTTTAATGTATGTGTTGTTGTAATGCCAAGGCAATCACCTAGACTGCAAAACAAATCTACCTATGAGTATAAGTAAAGTAACCTTGACCTTGATTCTGCGCATGCTCATTGTCTTGTCCTGTCGTGATGACGCACACATTCTACGCTGGCGGAAGAATATGCACTGCAGTCTAGTCAACCCAAACTGTTCCAGTGGGCTATTCTGATGGGATCTACCAGCCTGGAAAACCCTGAAGGAAGAGTTCATCACCTGTTTTTTATTCATTCATTTGTCATGCACTAATGAGTTCGATAAGTGGGCTAAACAGTTTACACTGCAGTGCATTGATTGCCTTGTTCTTGCAGCCCTTCCGTTAGCTTAGCTTAGCCTAGCTTAGCATAATTGCTTCATTCCTATGGTCAGACGTAGCCAGGCTTTTATAGGTGATCCATAGTATTTTATGAGTGATTTTGTGAAATTCAGTTCTCCCTAATCATTCTTTCAGTCCAGTGGGGTCAATATGATCACAAATTGAGGCTCAAATCATGGCCATGTGACTTACTGCAGCTGTGGTTCTTAACCTTGTTGGAGGTACTGAACCCCACCAGTTTCATATGCGCATTCACCGAACCCTTCTTTATTAAAAAATAAAATGTGATTTTTTTCAAATTCAAGACACAGGTATATGTTTTACTGGTGCACAAAATGAACCGTGCATTAACATTACTGTGTTCAAAGAACAAAACCAATACAGTGCATGAACTCACAACAAATTCCATACCTTTTCACAAAGACATGACCTTTTTTAATACTACCACACTGAAATGGTTTTAATTTTTAACCTCATGTATTCCAATAATGAACTTATTGTATTTATGCTGTTTATCATTTTTAACATTTTAACACACACCCATCACCTAATTTCCATCAGGCTACAATAATAATGAATATTTACTGCAAATCAGTGTGACTTCTGCTGTTGCCTTTGAGAGACCAGTTCAGAAATGTGTGGCTTCACCTTGGCAAGTGCCACTCTCTTTCTCCATCCGCAACGGTGCGTCGGTCGTCACATGATTGTAACTGACCAGTGTGGTGACCGAAAATGTAAACAAACGCTACACATGGCTGCCTCCGTGGTTAACAGGAAGTAGCAAAAGTCATAACAACGATGTGGAAAATAATTCATCGTCAGACGAGTGGAAGAGATTATAAACACTTCCGGATGTGTTGTAGTGCAATAAGCAACAACAATACACAGCGTATATTGGATGTCAATCAGAGAAAGATTCTCCGAAGCTGTTTGTTTACGTACACGGACCTAGCCCGACACACACACCCAACTAATGAGTCGAGTGTGTGTCTTGACCTCCGCCGAACCCCTGAGACTGACTCACCGAACCCCTAGGGTTCAATCGAACCCAGGTCAAGAACCACTGTACTGCAGTAATAAAATCTTGGGAAATAAAAATTTATGCAAAGCTAAAATGGTAAAGTAAAGCTAATTTAGTGCATGCATCGCTTCCAACAAAAAGATTTTCCAACTTCCGTCAAAACAGTCCCAAGATTGTATGAGTGCAGTAAGTCGCGGATCTAAAGAAATAATTAGGGAGAATCAGATTTCACAAAATTTACTTACAAAAGACGACAAATCACCTTTAAAAAACTGGCTACGTGTGACCATGGAAATGCAGTGACTATGCTAAGCTAAGCTAACAGAAGGACTGCGAGAACCGAATAAACGTTTCTCATGTAAACTTTTATTCGGGTTTAACATTTCCATGTAAACAGAAGAGAAAGTACTTTAGTTCTGGATTAATTTCTTCTGGAAAAATAAATCGGATTTAACAAACATCATGTTACTGTACCCACTGTTTGTTAAATTTTCTTGCTTCAGAAGATACTGACCAACATAATGTCAAAGTTACAGAGGCTGGGATGCTCCAAACTGTTACTCACAGCACCGTTCCATACCAAAAGTTAAGCATTTGTTTTAAAATAAGTACTTTTTTTTTAACCCAAACCTTGATCTTTTCATGCACATTTTAACATTATCCTTGGCATTTTGTGGCATTTCTCCCACCGTCGACATTTTCTGGCATTTCCCCCATGAGAATGGCAGAGGAGCAAGCCACTGATGAATTTAAGGATGTGAGTTCATCAGTAGCTCATATGGGTTGTATCAAAGAGTAGGAACAAGCAGGAAGAGGCTGCGTTTCACCAGCCAGACCCTCATTAGAGAGCTTTACCCCAAGACTAATGTTCCAAAAAAAAGGAAAAAAAAACGTACCTTACCTCAAACCTCTACCTCAAGTCGGTCCAAAATACTTCCGTCTAACTCGTTTGGTTTCAGATAGCATCACAGGAGAAATGTATTTAAGACACAGAACCATCATTATAGTGTTTTAAGAGGATTTTATTATTGTTTTGCACTCTAGATTATAATAAATTGACACTTTATACATAAAAGATGAAGGATGACACATAACTTTTTAGATTTTATTTTGTGTGTTGAAAATACTTTAGTTCCATTTGTAACTGGGTGCTTCGATGAAACTCGTACCTAAAACCACTGAGATAAAAGAGAAAGTATTTTTCAGATAAAACACATTTTTATATTATTTTCATATTATTTTTTATACAAAAATCATGTAATACAGTAAAAAGGAGACGAAAATTACACGCTACTATGTTTTCAAATATCTTTTTATTCTCTCATAGGTACATTTTGGGAATCAAACTGATTATGCAAGGTAGAAAATCAATTGCGATTTATTTGTGTTTAAATGGGCAGGTTTTGCATGTAACCCAAGTGGACACGATGAGTTACACGCGAAACCTGGAATGAGACAGCCGATACATGAAAAACCTGCATGTTTGGATGAGAAAAACCACTAGGATCATCAAATTTAACATAGTGTCTTTATTTACAGCAGAGTGTAAGACCATTTGCAGCCATGTTTTCCAGATCAAATGCACTGACGCCTAGGTAGCTTTTCATGTCCCAATTTTGGTCCTATTTTTGGCCCCAATATTTGATTAAATATTCATTAATTCTGGGATGGCTCAGAGTAAGAGTATAATTTTTTTTGCATTTATCTGAGGTCATCATTAGGTATATACTGGGGGGAAATATGTCTATATTTGTCTTTTATTATTGGGTCTAAAAAGCTGGTAAAGTGCTAAATACCAAAATGAACCCAGTTTCATAGCAGCACCCAAATAGTAATAAGTTAAGTTCAGTCAGTCTAGTGTGAGTAAAAGATTGTAAAAGAGTGAACGTTTCAGAAAATGTTGTTTCATTATGCTTTAAATATGTTTGGATGTTCCTTTAGGCTTAATTGATGCTTATTTTTGGAAAGTTAAGGCTAACTCTCCTGTTATTTATTTGATTATAATCCCCTTTTGTGGGGATATACCTATATATTTTCCTTTATTCTCTATTCAGTTCTATTACGTCTCTGTGTGTTCAGTCGGTTGATTTGTTAAGTTATTTCATGCTGGTGAAAATTCAGCTGTTTGTTTGACGTCTTTTATGGGCCCAGTTTACTTTTGTGAATTGGTTTTCTCCTTTTTTGGGGGTTAAATAAAAGTGCTTATTTCTAAAATACCCCTCTGTGTCCTCAGCCCTCACACTTGCACTATTCACATCAATACATTTAAAGCACACTTAAATAATTCAGTTTCTTAGCTTTTCATCAGATATGAAGCATTTGGACGTTCAGAGGCTCTGTGGTGAAGGTGCAAACACTGATATCTTCTATAACATTGATTCACCAGTAAAACCTAAGTGGTTTTAATGTGGTTTTAGTGGATGTAGATCAGGGGTGTCAAACTCATTTTAGTTCACGGGCCAGATTCAGTTAAATTTGATCTGAAGTGGGCCGAACCAGTAAAATAATAACACAATAATATATAAATAATCTCAACTCTAAATTTTTCTCAGTGTTTTAGAGTGAAAAAAGTTAATTTACATTATGAAAAGGTTCACATCTACAAACTATCCTTTCAGAAGATGTGAATAACATGAACAAACTGAAAAAATAAGTGTAATTTTAACAATATTCTGCCTCCATTTATCATTTCCACATGTACATTAGAACTCTCAGATCACAGTGGATCTACAAACACACAAAACATTGAATAACAGGCAGAATTTTGTTAAAATTGCACTACTTCTCCTAAGACATTTCAGGTTGTTCACTTTTTTTGTGTGTGCAAAATTATACTTTGTTTTAGTGTAAATACATGAAAATATTTACATTTACAAAGAGAAACACTTGGAGTTGTCATTAGTTCTATGTTATTATGATAGTATTTTACTGGTCCTGCCCACTTGAGATTGAATTCTGATGTGGAACCTGAACTAAAAGGATTGTTAATATTTAAGTGTACTTTTTGCATTTCACAAATTCATCCCAAGGGTCAGACTGGACCTTTTGGCGGGCCGGATTTGGTCCCTGGGCCGCATGTTTGACGCCTGTGATGTAGATGCTTGTTTTTATATTCAGTTCATGATGATAATGATGATGATAATGGTGTGACTTTGTCTGTCTTTTCATATAGGAGCCTATGACATCTATCTGATTAGTGAAATAAATAAAATACCATATTTTTATTGAGAAATCCAAAATACAGAGGACAAACTATAAAGTTAAATGCAGAGAAAGAACTATCTGGAAGTCACTATGAAGTTTCCAGTCATTAAAGGTTGATAGTTATAAATGTGAGCGTGTACTCTAGTCCTGCCTCCATCCCAGTCCTCACCAGTTTTGTCCGTCCAGCTGCCTGGTTTACAGTTATCATCAATCCACCCCGCTCTCAGTAATCGTCCTACCTGGTGGACCATCTGGTTTCCAGTTATGGCCTGTCCATCCTGCTTTCGGTAACTCCCTACATTTGGTCCGCGTGTTCCTCGGAGATCAACCAGGGGTCTGGGCTCGTCACCGTTCCGCAGTAATCCGCCTGCACTCCTGAGATGGCTGCAGGTTCGCCCAATCTTCCCAATGCTATAGCCTCAATAAAACCTCCTCTAAGCCTCGTTCTGTGTGTGCTGCGTCTTGCATTTGAGTCCATGGCAATCCACATCACAATTGCCACTAAAGGAAAGGGAAGGTGGCTCCTTGCTTGTATCAAATACCGTAAGTACATTGCCCCTTTTTATGTGAGTTTGCTATCGCTTTACTATGAATAATATATCAGTCCTGAGCTAACCTCTCAGCAGGTTTCCATATGCACTCGCACCCTGCTCACCACATAGTATTTGGACCTATTAATACTGATAATGGCTGCATGGGCATATATGATCACAAGGCCATAGCCCTGAAGTTTCCAGGGTATCCAAAGTAATGAAAATGCAAAGTCACACTGTGCAGGTCTATTCCTCTCTCTCTCTTTGTGCCTTGCTGTGACAGCCTGCATTGATGGGACATGTGGCGCTGCAATTAGCACTGGCCGATTCATGGATGTGGAGACTACGCCAGCACTCAGATGGGTACAATTAAAAGCAGATGCCTCTCCAGCTAATGGAGCATGTGTGTGTGTGTGTGTGTGTGTGTGTGTGTGTGTGTGTGGTATGAGTATCCTGAGTTATAGACAGTGAAGGGATGGAATAGGATGGGAACCAATGCAAGTAAAGCTACTTTAGCACTAATCTGGCAGGCTCCCTGTTGCTACAGATCAGAGAAGAGGGATATGATCCCCAACCCCAAGGGGTGTTGGACGCTCGCTGAGGAGCAGAGATATACTGAAAAAGTATTTGCGGGTGGGGGTGGGAGGAGGAGAGTAGACTTACAGTTGTTACGGTATGAGGGCAAAGCATCTCTTGAGTGAGCCTGGGAAACGGAAAACAGGTAAACAAATCAGCACATCCCTCACCACACCTGAGGAAAAGAAGGTGAGGACGGGGGTATAGAGGCAGGATTATTATATCAACAGAGTGGATGTACAGACACGGAAAAAAATATTAAACCATCCTGTTTTTTTTTCACAGCACTTGAGTCTTTTTTTTTGTTACTTGGTAGCTTCGACTATAATTTATTCCAATTATGATTCATTTCTAAGTGATTTCTAAATGTGCTGAACAAGTGCCAAACATGACATAACCCAGTCAAAAGAGGGTTGGAAAGTTAAACGATTTTTAGAGGTACAGAGATGTCATAGTTGTGGAAATAATATTTTTTTAATGTTGCTTTATAGTTTTTGATATAGTTTTGACAACAAATATTCAATGCCAAACATTGCAATCTGTCACATATTAGGGTTTCTGGATGTCTTTCCAAAATGTTCCTTTCTCAGCAAGCAGATTAAATGTTTCCATAAAATCTAACGAGTTACCCCAGTGTTTTTCAACCTTGGGGTCGGGACCCCACGTGGGGTCGCCTGGAATTCAAATGGGGTCACCTGAAATTTCTAGTAATTGATAAAAATAAAAACTTACAAATAAAAAATCTATGGTGAGTTGAGAGACAATCACACTCCATAAAAGACATGACAAACTGTGAAGCTGAAACTGAAGCACTGTGGTACTGTTTATCTTTCAAATGTTCATTGTGGTCGGTTTCAGATGCTGCAGCTCTTTCATAATTCATAGTTGGAGTTCTTGTTTGTTCAGTATTAATTGTCAGCCTTGTAAATCCAAGCTGGACTGACTGTACATATCCTGACCAAGGGAAATAAAATTCTCTCTTTGTGCAGTAATCTACACCTGGCTTTTCTGCCTCCGTCCATAATAATATACATTATACAGACTAAATGTCATCTAAAATTAACGTTTATATGCAACATAGTATAGCAAAGTATTACGCAATCAAAAATAAATAAATTCTAGCAAAAAAAAGTCTCACGTTTGAATGTTTGGGGTCGCCAGAAACCTGTCATGTTAAAATGGGGTCACGAGCCAAAAAAGGTTGGAAACCACTGAGCTATGTCCTCTACTTACAAGTTAATGCAGGCTGTTATAAAGGATTAAATCGGAAATATTAGCTCACATTAAGAAATAACTGGCTTCCAGGACAGACTCCAAAACAAACTTAATGTAAACGCATGAACACATGCAAATAATAATAATAATAATAATAATAATAATAATAATAATAATAATAATAATAATAATAATAATAATAATACATTTTATTTGTAGGCGCCTTTCAGAACTCTCAAGGTCACCGTACAAAGTTGTTAAAATAAGACACAGTTAAAATTACACACATACATATATAAAACACAGGTACATAAAATGGCAGCAGATAAAAGGGAAATTATGGAATTGAGTAAACCTGTCTGAATAAATAAGTTTTAAGATGGGATTTGAAGGTGGTAACAGAGTTTGAATTTTTTATACGTTCTGGGAGGGCATTCTAGAATATGGGGGGGGGGGGGACCTGAGCGGCGGAAAGCTCTGGATCCCATGGTGGTCAAGTGGGCAGGTGGGAGGTTGAGTTAGATGAATGAAGATGACCTAAGAGTACAGGTGGGAATGTTTATGTGGAGGAGGTTAGTGAGGTACTGAGGGGTGAGGTGGTTTATGGCTTTGAAGGTAAGGAGTAGGATTTTATATTGATGCAAAATTTAACAGGAAAGCCAGTGGAGTTGCTGCAGGACAGGTGTTATGTGGCTCATGGAGGGGGTTCTGGTGATGATACGCGTGGCAGAGTTTTGAACCAGTTGCAGTTTATGAATGGATTTGCCTGGTAAACCAAATAAGAGGGAGTTGCAGTAGTCTAGATGGGATGTGACGAGAACTGCAGTATTGTTGTGTCAGAGGGATGGACTGTACTGGATGGTTTCTCTAAAAACCACACTTTTTTTTTTTTATTCAACGTATTTTTTAACCCACAAAGGCCCAAACATCCACTGTCAACCAAAACATCTACTGATATAAACTGTCTAATAACTGTTCATCCACTAATCCTATCAACACATGAAAATAATTGGTGTAAAATACAGTTTGTCATCTTTTAACGGTCATCAGATATGACCCATTTGGACGTTCAGAGGCTCCGTAGTGAACGTAGAAACACCGTCATCTTTTACAACATTGATTCACCAATAAAAACCATGCAGTTGGATCAATGACAGATAATGGAGACACTTGTTTTTATGTTCAGTTAATGATAGATTTTACTGAACAAGTCACTTTTTCTTCAGTTTTTTTCTGTTTTGATATAATAAACTTTGAATTTACTCTGAGCTTTGACAAACATCTACATGATCAGTAAATTAAATATAGGAAAATAGATGATTTTCACTGAAAAAAAATGCAAAATGCATAGGATAATATTGTAAGAAATGGTGATAAATCATTTAGGAAAGGTTAAATAGAGAGAAAAATTAATTGAGAACTGACACTAAAGTTACACTGGGTCTTTACGGGTTAACCCTATAATGCCAAACGTATCATATTTGATACATGAGTTTTGAAGCCCTCTGCATGAAAACTGTGATATTTTTTTTCTTGAAAAACTTGATGTATACAATTAGATACATGCAATATACAGATAATCCACCAGGGGGGAAGAATTTGTTCACCAGAGGTCTTTCCAGTGACACCACAAGATTGTCATTAACCCTTTCGTGCATGAATTACGTGAACCTTAGTTAACATTTTTTCTTGAGTGTTGTTATTCCTCCTTAGGCATGAAAAAAACAATGCAATTGAGTTTTTTTTTTCATGGAGTTACAAAAATGTCCACTCAGCTACACATGCATTGAATTTTTGAAGCAAAAAAACATGTATTTAAAACCCAAAATCAGAAAGGGATATTAAAACAATGGAAAAAAAAAATTAAAGCTGCTAATTGGATGTTTTTTCACATTTTAACATATTTTATAACTAGTTATTACTGACTTCATGGACATAATATACAAAAAACACTTTTTGTTTAAAAAGCAAACAAACAAAAAAATTTTAATTACAGTCTAAAAATTAGCAATTGATTTACACAGTAATGGTATAAATTGCAGTGTATGGGATGATGCATAAGCGTCCACTGTGTTGGCTGATATGGAACTAAAACAATAAAATTCATGAATATGTGAGAGAACAGCTATAGACTAACTGTCCACTGTAGTGACCAATATGCATGAAAGGGTTAATGAGGAAGGAGGCAGAACTTTGCAAATTTTGAAAAGGAATTACCAATTTGTTAAAAATGTTTGTATTATATTATGATTTTGTTTGTTCAAAAATAATAATATTTGAGCATTGAGACCCGATGTTTCAAATATGATACAAAACTGAAACTCATACATAGAAAGTGATATTTGAAAAACTCTTTTTTTGGTTGTTCAGAAGGACCAATAAAGGCTCCATTTTCAAAGAACTGGAATTTTCTGTCGATGATTTAATGGTTCAGGCTTTACAGAGTTAAATGAAAGGGCCAATCAAACATTTCACATATGTATTATGATTATTCAGTAACAGAAAATAGAAGTGGAATTCAAAAGCAGTTAATAGGTTTTCAAGCTGGCCTTGACAGCAGAAAAAATACATGTATTTTCACTTAAAACCTCTTCGTACTTCGCAAGCGTCAGAGCAATACTGCAAGAATGAAGACAGTTCTTGCCTTGATGGGCAGCATAAATGGCAAGCAGTTATTTGCTTTTGTTAATTGACTTCTCAGGTGAAAAACGAGGCTATTTATGCAATCATGCTGCCAGTCATACTGTGAATGGAAAGAAGTCACCTCAACAAAGCGTTCCAATATGAAGCTGTACATAATGTAAATAAATACAACCTTACTGCAATGAGTGGGTATGTGAGAAAGCGAACACAACGTCAAAAGGTAAAGAGAGGGACAGGGCGAGAGGCTGAGAGGCCTGTGGTTACCCACCCGCAGGGCAGATGCCCCCTGGCTGGAAGAAAGGTAGGAGAGATGAGAGAGCTAGAATGGAGAATAAATCTGATGCTACATGAAGTCAGAGGAGATTACCAGGGATTAAGTTAAAGGTGAAGACAGTGAAATCAGTGTGAGGAATTCAGACAGGGTGCAATGTGAAAGAGGTTTAAAGGTGTAAAGGCAAGAACAAGCAAGACAGGATAAGCAAAGAGGGCAGTAAGAGAAGCTGAAAATAGTGATGTTCCAGTGTCGTCTGAGTGGAAAGGATAGTGGTTTTCTGCAGGAACAGGAGCACTTTTTAGTTAAAGTGTGTTTGCAGTTCCCTTTTTCCTCTCCTTGGCACAGTCGTCATCCAACTGAGCAAAAGCCCAGTGTTTTTTTTTTTTTTTTTTACCCCCCTAAAACAGCTTTTGAATTAAAAGCTCCTGGCATATGCTTCAGCTACTTGGAAGGACATCTTTACAGGCCCTTTTTTCCTCTTCAGGGAATTATAGCCTGTAATTATGCAGATGATGTGCATGTGTGTGCAGGTGTGTGTAAGATCGCACAGGAGTCACAAAGCAACAAATAAGTGTTTCCTTTTGATATTCTATTTTAATCTCTGTCACAGTCTCTAGCAGTCTGCAAACACAGAGGGGATTTGTGGGCATGCTCAATAGGTCAGGTTGCAGCAAAAGTAAATTAGGCAGGAGAGAAAATGGGCTTTTTGCATATTCTGTGTGCCTTAGACAGAAAGGTTAATGGTTTATGAGATTGCAATGACATATTATTGCAAACACCTCGGAGCAAACAAATTATTTGATTGTAATATTGCAGAATGTAGCTGTTGTGGTTAATGGAATATTAAATCCACAGCCGTGTGTTTATGTGTGATAGTGGCTCATAACAGTGACAACGGGCATGTGCACTTTGCTTGTGTTTACAATTACATCCAGGGTAAAAATCTGCCTTCACATGCACATGTATGTATATATACAGGGTGGGGAAGCAAAATTTACAATATTTTGAGGCAGGGATTGAAAGACAGTGTATGACCAATTAGTTTATTGAAAGTCATGAGAATTTATTTGCCACAAGAAAATTGACATAATAGAAAATGTTTTTATTCTATGTGTCCTCCTTCTTTCTCAATAACTGCCTTCACACACTTCCTGAAACTTGCGCAAGTGTTCCTCAAATATTCGGGTGACAACTTCCCCCATTCTTCTTTAATAGTATCTTCCAGACTTTCTCGTAATAGTTTTGCTCATAGTCATTCTCCTCTTTCCATTATAAACAGTCTTTATGGACACTCCAACTATTTTTGAAATCTCCTTTGGTGTGACGAGTGCATTCAGCAAATCACACACTCTTTGACGTTTGCTTTCCTGATTACTCATCTGGGCAAAAGTTTCTGAAAAGGTATGGATAATAGTGTTAGGTATGATTATGACATCAATATATGTTTGGTTTCAAGACAATTGACGTAGTGCCTGCTGAGAAAAAACAACTAAATGTTCATTGTAAATTTTGCTTCCCCACCCTGTATATATGTACAGGGTGTCCCAAAAAAATGTATACACACTTTAAATAATTGTAAAGTAGGTGTAGGTTAATTTTCAAAATGTAATAGAATTTACAAACATCATTTTATTGTTTTGTCTGTTCCGCCTGTTCTCAAACTGACGTCTGTTCTGGTCCAGACGCTGCTGACAACACCAAGCAATGGAATCGCACACATCACCAAACAAATCCCATGGTATCTGCGTACATTCACCTTCAATGGCTGCTCTCAATTCAGTAACTGTTGCAGGTCTCGTAGCGTAGACTTTGTCTTTTAGGTATCCTCATAAAAACAGTCTAGTGGTGTGAGGTCTGGTGAACTTGCCAAACAGGTGGATTGGACGGAGGGGTTTCATTGAATACCCTCTGCGTTCACCAGACCTCACACCACTAGACTGTTTTTTTATGAGACAAAGACAAAGTCTACGCTATGAGACCTGCAACAGTTGCTGAATTGAAAGCAGCCATTGAATGTAAATGTACGCAAATACCAACGGAATTGTTTGGTGATGTGTGCGATTCCATTGCTTGGCGTTGTCAGCAGCGTCTGGACCAGAACGGACGTCAGTTTGAGAACAGGCGGAACAGACAAAACAATAAAATGATGTTTGTAAATTCTAGTACATTTTGAAAATTAAATCAATTTTAATAAACACCTACTTTACAATTATTTAAAGTGTGTATACATTTTTTTTGGGACAGCCTGTATATGTACATATGTCTCGACTCATGCCTACCATTCCATTTCAGAGCCAAATCCTTGTTGGATGTTAGCTTGAGGCAGTTGTCTATAGGTCTTCAAGACCCAGGGGCCACTTGAAATGGTGTTTAACTGGTCAATTGGGTAGAACCGCACTAATCAGGCACAGCTTTATATAATGGGAGACTAGGGGTATGAAAACATACGTAAACACCGCAGATGCATTCTCCACAGATCAGCAGCACCCCCTGGGGCTCCACAGAGGCAAACTGACCTCGAACACAACATACATCACAAGTACGAGTGTTCATGGAGGGGGAGAGTGTGCACTACATGCACACCCTTTAGTGTGTTAAGGGACTTGGTGTGTCTTGTTCCTGTGATAGATGCAGCATGTGCCAATGTAGTGCATCGGTCACAAACCACAAAGAGGTGTGTGACATGGACAGCAGTGTGCGTATGTGTGTCTTCATGTGGGCTCAGCTGTCACGTCTCCCTGGTGGGCCATTATCTTTGATGCTTGGCTTAGGGTCTATCAAGTGTAGGACATCAGCATCACCCCTACACACACACATGATACCCCCCTCACCTTGGCCTGATGGGATATCACCAGGGAGCGCACATCCACACCACCATAGACAATTTGTCTTGATAGGCGAAATCGTAGCCCCATGGCAGTCTCTTTCTTGCTCTCTCCATGCCTCATCTTTGTCCCTCAGGTAGCCGGATATGTCTGAAGGTAAAAGGTAAGACAGGCTGACATGATGTTTTGGCTGATCGACGACAGTCTGCTCTCCACATGAGTGGAGACGGGACCTATTTCCCAGCCTGGGGTTTATAGGAAGAAGTGAATGAATACAGGCACACGGGTGTTAAACAGTAAATCTTCTCTAAAATGAGAACTGGATGCTGCCTGGGAGCACATGGGTATCATTTGGATTTGTCTGGGGGAGGCACTCATTATACTTCACTTCAAATGACTGGAGATAGTGTCGTAGTAACAAGTGAAGACGGAGCAAAATCCAGAGATTTTTCAGGGGACTTTTATCGAATGAGCTGTGTATTCCTGGCAGGCCTTCAGCCCACCGACTGTGGGTACACGGCTGTGAACTGAATGAGTGACTGAGGCAGATGTTTGGCTGTGTTACGACCCTGGTAATAAGACAGACATGTGGCTGTATTGCATCCAGAGGAGCAGGTGCTGCCACCACACAGCCATTACCATCTGCATTGATGAGATCAGGGACTCAAGCATACTCGATGTTAGATAGGAAAACATAAAATAAATAAATATGCAAGCTGAAATCAGAAATCAGGACCTATACTGCACTGCTGATTTGTTATTATTACATTACATTTTTATCTTTATAGCCTATTTGGCTCTATAATCTGGTGTGTATCATCACTTAATCATTACCATGGTTAGCCTTCTGTAGGGATTATAGATTTATAAATGCTTTCTATTTAAATAAGGATCTGATGATAAAGGAGAGACTGAGGTGAGGATGGATGAAAGGATGGATGCTTAAGATGGTTGGATGAACAGTGCTGGGATAACGGTAAAGGAAAGAGGGAAAAGAAGGAGGAAAAAAAAAATGGTGTGAGTATCCCTTTAACATCCTCTGACGTCAAGCTGATGCAGATCTGCCCGGCTGGATGCGAGAGGAGAAGAGGAGGAGAGGGATGCCGAAAAAAAAATGAAACTCCTTAGCATTCGTTTTTTTTTTTTTTTTTTTTTTTCACCTCCCTCTGCAAGAGAAGGATAAAAACAAACCTGGCAACACGCTCCGCTCCAAACCGCGAATAAACACCTGTTTTCAACCGCAGTGTTAACGCTGTCAACGGGGGGATAGACGCGACACGTTTTTAATAGAAAAGCATCCATATTGAGGTCAGAGGAAAGCGTTGCCAAGGCGACCAGCTTGCTAGGGAGGACACTGCGGCGCGCGTCATACGCCGGGGACGAGCGTGCGTGCTTGCGAAAGGGGGTTTGCACGTGAGCGCGCGCGGGACAGCTTGCTGAGGCAGTCACGGTATCTTTTCCACGCAGCAGCAGCAGCAGCAGCAGCAGCATCTTCTAAACCCACGGAGGACCCGCACCGAGGAAAGAGAAGTGTTGAAATCTTAAATTAAATCGGTGTCAGAGGGAAAATCTTAAAGGAATTTCGACGAGACGCTCCAGAGTGTTGCAGCTGTGTCCATCGGTCAACACAGGTGACAGTTTCCAGCAATCACATCCAAGCAGTTCACCCCGCAGACGCGTCCGGGTTATTCGGGGTAATTTCTACGTTACATCGACCGAATCAAGACGTTTTTTTAATTTTAAATTTTTTTTTAAATTTTTTTTTTTTTTTTTTTTTGTAAATAAATCTCCCCACCACTGAAGACGCACCGGACCGAGAGTCTCTACATTAATTAATTTATTTCCGTGCAGGAGAAGACGAGGACGGAGCCTATCTGAGTCTGCTCTGTGATCGGATGGGGAATCATACTCCATCCAGCTGTGTGTGCTGTCTAATGCAGTAGAGCAGCTGGATTTTTTTTTTATTTTTAAATTTTGTTTTGTAGTATTCCAACCCTACTGTCATTTTCTCCAGTCATGAAGTCCCACCTGGAGACCCGCTTGGATTGAACAGCAAAAACAGTGGGACATTTATTTTTTATTTTATTTTTAAAAATTTATTATTATTATTTTTTTTTAATTTTGGGGGAGAATCACTTTTTTTTTTTTCTTGCTTGACATTTGCTGCTGCAAGAGGACAAGGAGGAGAAGGACGAAATCTTAGGAACAACAACAACAACAACAACAAAATAAACACCATTGGGAATCTGGCACCCCCCACCCCCCCCCCCCTCCCTCCCCTTGGATCACAAATTAACAGGTAGGCTGACAGAAAAATAACATACACACTAAAATCTATGTGCTGTTATGGGTGTATATGTGTGTGACCTGTCTCACACTTAAGTGCAAAAAAAAAAAAGAAAAGATGATATATGCACATATGCAAATTCCTCTAGTTCTTGGTTGCCTATTAATTTGTAACAGATGTGTTTTGTTAAATTAATGCAGATTCTCTACCCAGTTGTCTTGAACACATCAGGAATAAATGCCCTCTTGCACAGCCCAGCTGTTGCAAATTTCCAGCATGTTTATACTGTGTGTATGTGCCGTGTGGTTTTTGTCAGACCTGTTGTGAGTGGCTTCTCCACACAGAAAAGCTGTTTTCTTCATAACGGCGAAGAAACATCCCCTATGTACTGTTAAAGAGGACCTGGACTGTGAGCTCCTCTGGCAGAATGAGAAAACAGAGGCTGCTATTCACTTAGGCTGAGCTCATTTGTCCGTCCTTGTACATGCGGAATTGGTGGCTTATTAATCAAAGTGCTTCTATTTGACTGGATCAGTGCTGCAACAGTTATTGTGGAAAGGGGTTCGATATTTGTGCATTTTTGTCTTTGTGTGTGTGTGTTTATTGAAATGAGAGTTCTGGGGGATTTTTTTTCAAGTAAACAGCTCTGTGTTGCAGACAGCGACTGCACAAAGGTTCCCCTTCAGCAGTTTAACCATGCTTCAACTTAATATGAGCATCTTTCCATGGGAGTCTTTATGCCCAGGAAACGCCATGACCATGAGAACATATTCCCCTAAATGCTCCCCCTTGCACACACACACATAGCACAAAGAATGGGGCACATTTATATGCTGTGGCTGGTGTTGTGGGGCATTCGGATCAGCAGGGCCTGTTTAGATGATAGAATTCAGCAGGGACAAGAAGACCTCTGTTCTTATCTGTGGCAGCTCAACTCATCTCAGCTTCCCTCCTTGGTTTAAGTAACTAGCCTGGCCAATACAGCAGATAGGGGCACGTCGTGTGTGAGGAGAAAGCATTTTAATGTGTGACTGTCCTTGTGCTAAATGGATGTTGTCATACAGTTGTTATTTATTTCAAACGGCGACTGTCTGGAAACTCTGAAGATCTGTGGAGATGTTAAAGGATGGATGAAGATTTGTAGATGTGTCCAGACTGATTGCAGACATTTGCAACAGCATGTGATGTATGAGCACCCTTGATAGACGAAATAGTTAACCCTTTCATGCATAAATTATGAGAACCTTAGTCAAGATTTTTTTTTTCTGGAGTGTTTTTATACCTCCTCAGGTATTAAAAAAAAATTGCGATCAAGTTTTTTTTTTCATGGAGTTACAAAAATGTCCATGCGTTGAATTTTTTAAGTAAAGAAATATGTATTTAAAACCCAATATCAGAAAGTAAAATGAAAACAATGAAATAAAAACATTTTTAAGGCTGCTAATTTGATGTTTTCTCACATTTTACCATACTCTAATGCTAGTTATTACCTCATATAATATGCAAGAAACAACTCTTAATGTCTAACAAATAACAACTGATTTACACTTAACCCTTTCACGCATGAATTATTAGAACCTTTGTCGAGGTCTTTTCTTGGGTGTTTTTATTCCTCATTAGGCATGAAAAAACAATGCAATTGAGTTTTTTTTTTCATGGATTTACAAAAATGTCCACTTGGCTACACCGTACATTTTATTCTTGAAGCACAGAAACATGTATTTAAAACCCAATATCAGAAAGTGATTTGAAAACAATGAAATAAAACCATTTTTAATGCTATTAATCTGATGTTTTCTCACATTTTAACATACTCTAACACTAGCTATGACTCACTTGATTGATTGATGTATTTATTTCGAATATGAATGTCAAAACAGAAGAGAATAAATATACAAAACACTTCAGCATACGACATATAAAACATATTCGAAAAGGAGTGAGAAGAAGCATCACTTACAAAATCCCACCCCTTCTCCTTAAATAAGTAATAACAGTAATAATCTTCCCAGTTCATGGAGATAATATGCAAAAAAAAAACAAAAAAAACTTTTTGTTTTTGAAAATAATTGTTAATTACAGTCTAACAATTAACAATTGATTTCCACTCAAACATGTTAGTGCAGATCAGGTTTATCAAGAACAGCAAAGTTCTAGTAATGGTATGAATTGCAGTGTATTATGGGATGTTGCATAAGTGTCCACTGTGTTGGCTCATATGGAACTAAAACAACAAAACCTATGAAAATACAAGAGAACAGCTGGAGAAGAACTGTCCAATGTAGTGACCACAATGCATGAAAGGGTTAATCCCCCCCCCCCCCCCCCCCCTCCCTTTTCTGTGTGTGTTTTGATCAAAAAGTACTGAAGGCCCCAGAAAATAAAGCTCAATGCCATCCGTCCCAGGAAAGGTGCAGCAGAGCTCATGAGGGCAGATGTAGCTGAATCGTTCAAGGCATGTCTCTGGGTAGATCGATGGCTTCTAGCATGAATGGCTAAACAGTCAACAGATGCAGGCAAGTGTTACTACAGTGTTTTGAAATGGCCTCCGCAGTCACACATTCATAATCCTTCGTAGCCCTTACCTGTCTGTGGGCCGCCGCCGCTGCTGCTAAATTTGTCCCTCGCCGTTTATTTTTACTCCTGATACATCATTGTCAGCAGATCCCTCACGGGTTGGGATGCTTTTTTTTTTTAAGCGCAGAAAGGACAGCAGTTGTTGCTAATTTCGGTGAGAGATTCTATCTGTGTGTGTAAAAAGGTCTTCAGCAGTGTGGTGCCAGACATGGTGACAGGAGAACTGGTGAATCATCTGATGACTGCTGCTGAAATGAAGTGTTTGTCTAGCAAAGTCGAAATGAATAAGTAACACCAGGGCTGGCTGAACACACGAGTCCTGAGGGAGGCGCTGTTTATGACTGCCTTCTGTTACGAGAAGCAGGAGGCGATGTTCGTGTCAGTTATTGCTTTGAAGGTGCGGTGATGGATTTGGGCACTGCTGGCAGGTTTTCGCTCCCCTCAACAGCATGAAGTTTTTTTCTGCTAATTTCAGGGGCTCAGTGTGACAAACTGTACTGTTAGCGGTTTTATAATTGACTCAATAAACAGAGAGAATCTGTTCAGTTCACTAAAGGTGTCTTGGAGCGCTATGCTAATAGGATACATAATTTAGAGGAAACTGATACGAGACAGTAGTCCTCTGGTACTTATGGACTAATGTAACCCAGTATTTTGCCTGATTGCAACATGTCCTTGTTGCCGTGGCCTTGGTGCAGTGTCATCTAATCTACACCCATGACAAGGACTGGCAAGAAAATGGCTTTAGTTGAAAGTTAATCATTGTACAAATACATTGATTATGTTTTTTTTAATACCACTAATAAACATAACAGAGACTTATTAATAATATTGTGAAATATATTTATATTTTTGTATAGAGATTGTTTAGATTTAGTGTATCCTTAACCCTTTCATGCACGAATTATGAGAACCTTAATCAAAATTTTTTCCTGAGTGTTTTTATTCCTCTTTGGGCATGAAAAAAATGATGCGATTCAAAATTTTCTTCTGAAAAATAAATTAAAAATAATAGTAATATTAAAAATAATTTTGAAAAAAATGTAAAAATACATTAAAAATTAAAAGAAAAAAAAAAAATTCTCATGAACCTATTTTTCATGAAGTTGCAAAAATGTCCACTCAGCTGGACACCACACATTTAATTTTTGACGCACAGAAACATGTATTTACTGATAAATAGTGTGAAAACTATGGGGAGGGCTTGTGATTCTGGGGGTTTATGCTCAGGAGAGATCTACATAATGTTACCAATTCATGCCAGAAAAGATATGTAGTGACCAAAAACTTTAATAAAGATATGTGTAAAGAAAAAAAACAACAACAACAACAAAAAGAACAACAAAATCCATGAATATACAAGGGAACAGCTGTAGAACAGCTGTCCACTGGAGTGACCAGTGTGCATGGAAGGGTTAAGATAGAGCTCTTGGGTGTTTCTGCTCAATATTTTGTGTAGGCTAATGGCATGTGCAATACAGATGAATTTTAAATTATGTAAATTATGCTAACATTGTCCATGTTGCATTTTATGGTATCTGTATTTGTCCCTGTATGGATTTTTTTTGTGTTTTTGTGTAACATCAACCTGCCAGGAGGTCTACAGATGGAAATTCGCTTTAGGCTATAAACTGGCATATTTACACATATAAAACAAAGTTCATTAACCCTTTCATGCATACTGGTCACTGCAGTGGACAGTTATTCTACAGCTGTTCTCTTGTATATTCATGGATTTTGTTGTTTTATTTGCATATCAACCAATACAATGGATACTTATGCACCATCCCATAATACACTACTTACTGTAACATTCCTGTTCTTGATAAACCTGATCTGCAGCAACATATTTGAGTGTAACTCCATTGCTAATTGTTATTAGACTGTAATTAACAGTTGTTGTTTTGTTTTTTTTTAAGTTGTGTTTTGTTGTTTTTTGCGTATTATTTGAGTGAGTAAAAACTACTGTTATAGTATGTTAAAATGTGAGAAAACATGAGATTAGTAACATTAAAAAACATTTTATAGTTTTCACACAGTATGACAGTAAATGCATGTTTCTTTGCTTCAAAAATTAAACGCATGGTGTCCAGCTGAGTGGACATTTTTGTAACTCCATGAAAAATAGGTTCTAAAAAAAAAAAAAAAATCAATTACATTGTTTTTTTCATGCCTAAAGAGGAATAAAAACACAGGAAAAAAAAATCTTGATTAAGGTTCTAATAATTCATGCATGAAAGGGTTAATATGCATTGTCCCTCCTTTTCTTAAATAAATAAAATAAATAAATTGTAACAGCCAAATGTTGAAAAAGACACATTTATTAGCATTAAATACTGCGACAGATAAATGCAAAACTCATATCTGTTTGCCCTTTATACATTTTTCGAACTACACAGCGCAGATTTAATATAAATATGTAAAGCTAATTACTAAAATACATAAAGAAATTACTGATCATAACAGATACCATCGACAGTAATTGAGATGAAGGTGATGCAATGATGTAATTAATAAAACGTGATGGAAAATGATGTGGAAATAATGACAGATAATGATATTTCTGTTTGTTTTGAAGGCATTAGCACAGTTATGGAAAGTCATCACAGTTACCTTTAAATAGTTTGTTAGTACATCCTAAAGTGAAACATGATGTAAATTCAACACTATAGTGAAATGAAATGGCTGGATTAGGGGTGTAAGAAAATATTGGATCTGCAATATATCGCGATATTTCATTTCACAATACTGTATCGATGTTTTTAAGTATTTATTCAAATGCAGATATTGTGGAGGTTCTTTTTTTTGTTTATTTCTTATTTATTATTATTTAATCCTCTTTTATTACATAATGTTAGTTCCTTTGTTGGGATCGCACAAAAATAATGTTATGATGTTAGTTATGCGCTAATAGAATATGAACATTTGAACAGAATCTTAAACGTCTGTAATGTCTAGAAAATATAATTGAAGTTTTACACAGGAAAATTTTGTGATATAGCATTAGATCCTGTTCTGATCAAATAAAAATGTGTTTAGTATTTGTGAATATTTCTGGTGTAATTCCATTGTTCAAGGAAATAATCACTTAAAAAAAGAAACAAACAAAAAATTGCCTTTTTAACAGTATCATGATATATCGTGTTGTGATCCTAGTATTGTGATTTGTATCGTATCGCCAGATTCTTTCTAATACACACCCCTGCACTGGATATTTATTTATAAAGGCTTGGTAATGACAGCGCACTACATTCACACAGTAACTGGTGACCTTAAGCACCGGCCCGGCCATGTCACCTCTCTTCTCGCACATGCATTTGTTGTTATGTGCCTTCCACCACTCTATACTTATTTAATTACACTGACTCTAGAATCCGTCCCTTTTCTTCTGTATTTGTTAGACCACATATGCTCAGCAGGACTTCTTTATTGCCTTTATTGTCCTTCGCGTGTTCATTTGTTTCTCCTCTCCCATCCATTTGCGGCCGACTCCGTCATTTAGTTCAAAGGGAGCCTGGCTGTTTTTCGCAGGAGGTGTGTGTCGTTGCTATGGCAGCGTCTTTTTAGACAGATAAGTCCAGCAAAGCTCAGCGTTTTAAAGCAGAATCCCATGTTTAGCTTTGACTTTTCTGTATGCATGCACAAATGTACGTTCTCATGTGTTAAGTCTGCAGAATTAATGAAAAAAAAAACCCCACTGACATCACTATATTGACTGCTGCGATGTATAAATTGCTGAAATCTGCAGTTTTTCTTTATGATGAAACCTATTAAACAATGTTTTGGGGTACTGTATAGAATCCAAATATCCCTAATTGTAATGACCAAATGTTTTATTATATTGAAAATAAGAAAAGCTAAGCACGAGGATGTCTAATTTACTCCAGTTTTGCAGGTGTGTTAGAAAAAATGGTCAGCCCGTGCAGTAGTCCATTGTTTCATTTAGCGTTACACACTCCCGGCGTATGAGGTTGTGAATGCTATTGATCTGACAATTTTCTTTTAGAGTTATTGAAAGAGTAAAGGGAAAACATTATGCCATATTGTTTAAAATTGTTCTCTGAGACGAGTCCCTCCACCTTCACTCAGCCCTGCAGTTTGTGTTGTAGTGCCGGTCTCCCACAGTCCCCCCACAGTGAGCCATCTCTGTCTTTTGTCTGAGCCTGTTGAATGAGGTCTTTGCTCTCCAGGGTGCACCATGGAGACTAGGGGGTATATCCATTACTGGTCTCAGCTCTCACAGCCTGTTTCTTTCTTTCTGCTTCCACAATTAATAAAATCACAATCCACCATTTGAATCTTGTTTGCTGCTAATTCCCTACACTGCGGTAGCCTGCCATGGTGTAATTTGTCCCATTACAGTTTCATATTGTTTCGTAACGCACAAAAAAAGCATCAAAGATCTCAATCATAGTGCTTTCTACAATCTGAACTTGTTTTTGTCGTCATGGTTTCATTTCTGTCGCAGCAGAAAAACACAGTGCACAAACTCCTGCAGGTTAAAGCAGATTAATTGAACACTAAAGAGTCAGTATAAACCCATAAATTCAATAACTTGGTAGCTTTGCAGTATTAATGCCACAAACAATGCGGTGATGCAAAATAGTCTTCACCCTGGAACCCAGACCATGTCAGACATACATAATAATGTACCATCCCAATACCAAATTAAGATCATTCCCTACATAGGATCACTAGAATGCCCACCCTTTCCTTGCTCTTAACCTTATTTCCCATACATTGGTGTTTTCCGTTATTTTTTTGTCTGTTTTATGTTAACTGCTGGAGGTCGACCACTAGTGGATTATTTAAAGGAGCGATATTTTGCTTTTTAAAATAGAATTATACATGTCAAAATTGTAGTTTTTGTTTTATTTTTTTCAGCTTCATTTCATTTTTTATACATTTACAGAAGTTTCATAAGAGAAATAAATATAAACCTTTAATCCTATTATGATTGAACTTAAATGAGTGATATTTTGCTTTTTTTTTAATGGAATTATGCATTTTAAAACATTTCCCTGTGGTCTACATAAACTGTAAATGCTATACTTGGGTCTGAATTCTTCTTTAATTTAACTCCACAGGTCCATCTTCAACAATATTTCTGAGTAATGACACCAGAAAGGTCATTTTGAGCGCTGGCCCTTTAAAAGCAAATGAGCCACTTCATACCCCACCTCCTCAAGGTTATTGGCTGTGCTGCTCTGTCCCGTTCAACCAACAACGGAACATTTAAAGAAATCGGCTCAAAGTTTGGACATATTTTCAGTATGGACTACAAGTTCTGCTGCTGCTGACAAACAATTATGGCGTACTCTGAGAAATGTTCATTGGAAGTCTTGACCTTATATGTGCAAGTGTCGTGATGTAACTAGTTATAAAACGTAACAAATTAAGTAGGAATTAAAATGAGTTGTAGAAATCCACTCGATTTTTGCCAAAATGAATATAAAGATCGCTTTTGCAGCACCTGGAGGGTTCAAATTCAACATTTTGGAACTATTAAGGTCCTTAAATACACAAATAAATGTACCAAAGACTAATAAAAATGGGTTTAGCAAAATATGACCCCTTTAAAATGAAATAAAAACAGGGAAAAGTAGAAAACAGATTAATTGGCCAATATCCACCCACTTAGCCCATAGTAAATGTTGACATTGAAACCATATTATGCACGTCCAAATATTCCCTACTTTCGCTTTATTATAAACATTGTGACTTTTGAGCTGAACACTAAGTCAAAGTAATAAATACCTAAGTAAATCTGAAACATACATCAGCCTCCAAGTGTTTTTCAACTTCTTCACAAGCATATTAGTCTAACTTTTTCAGCCAAACTATCTCAAGCTTGTGTTTTTCCAGTTCTTTCGATATATTTTTCTCCCCTCCTCTTCCTTGAATCGCGTTCGAACACTCCTGTTGTCCATCAGCTGGAGCTACACAGATGTAGTGATGTGGCGTCCCCTGTGGGCTCATTAAGGTTAGATCAAGGTTGGAGTCCGTCTGACACATTTTGACGGCGAGAAAACCTAAAGTATGCTTCCTGAGTCTCCTGTCAGCAGCAGCAGCCTTCACTTCGCCGGCCCCCCTGCTAGAACCGAGATGACCACCAGCCAAGATCAGTGAACACTTACTTCTTTTTCCTTCAAAGAGATAAAAGCCAACGGGAAGACACAGGCAGCGAGAAACCACCCAGAACTCCTATCAGCTTGAGTCAGAGCGCTGGGTTCTTTCTGAAGTTTGACAGTGCAGGAAGTTGGATACAGGTCCACTTTACTGTCGTCAAAAAGGAATATATAGAAGTGTGAACTTTTGAAACCGTTTTCGCCGCTCATTTTCCAGATACACCAGGTATGCATCCTCACTCTCAGTCCTCTCTGGCAGCAAGTTGACACAACCGTCACCATGGCGCCCGCATAGCCCCACCTCCTCTCATTCACAGGGTTGTTGTTTTTGTCAGTCGTCTCATTTACCCCGTTCGAATACATCACAACAGGCTATGGTATATTATGATTTTTTTTTTTTGGTATGGGTTTGAGGCAAAGAATGCAAGCAAGTAACACAAGCAAATTTAGCAAAGCACCTAAAGGACTGACACGCCAAGTTCTATAAGAATTTCCAGGGGTCGGTGACGGCTCCCATTTCAACATCGCTTTAGCATTAAACAAGATGGCCCACTAAACGGTTGTTGATAAGTGTGTTGTGTTGTCGGCCCTACAGTCATTTGTAATTCTCAAAACTAAGCTAATCCCCATCAGAGCTAACAACCCCCGAGGAATCTGATAGCGGAGTTTCAGTAGATAGGAGAAATCTTTGACTGTGGTCAGGAGTAAATTCATGTAAAATGTACTGTACTCACGTAAATTCTAAGATTAGTGAATTCCCAGAACATTAAGTTATTTTAAGCTTGGTCTTATGTTTAAAATCAATGTTTCTATAAAGCATGTTGTTTGGTGTTAAAGCCCCAGTGCGTTCCCGCTCTTTTGCTTTTATTCAAGGAAAGAAAAATTGTACCTTGTCTTGCCAGAGCTTTTGTATATTTAGACTTTTGTTATATTTATCTTTTAATGAAAATCTACAATTTTGTGCCCTTTTTGTTGTTTCAGTTTCTTTCTGCAGTTCCAGCAATTCCAGCATTGAGATAATACTTGTCGAGATATCGTTCTAACAATAAAAAAAAAAACAAAACAAAAAAACTGATGCTGAGCAATTTTTCGGACAGATAATGCCATCAGTGATTGAGACACAAAGCTGCAGTGGGTCCAGTTGGCAACGACGGGTAGAGTCAGTTCCTGAATAGAAAGCATGATACAGATTTGATGGAATCAACAGCACTGGAGTCAGCAGCAGCTGGGATTAAATACATCCTTCTTTCCAGCCAATCAGATTGACTGACAGTCTGGGTCCATGTTGCTCCGACCAGTGCATCTGATCCCTCTGGCAAACGCTGTGATTTTTCCCTGCTTTTTCTCCAGTATATACAAGTGAATTCTATTTGTTTGCTAGTTTTCCCCTAAAGCACCTCCACCTTTTTACAGCCAAGGAATTTATGCACACATAGGGTAGCAACATACCTTTGGAGATTAATGTGTTTGTGTCTAATGCTGGCAGCGTATTTGATGCCGAAGCACATTCCGCGTGTTACATTTTCCCACTTATTTGGGTAGTGGAGAAATTGAATGGCGTACTGACAGCATCTCAAGGTCAGGAGTGGTCACATTCTCATAGTAAACCCTCAGCATCGCAAACAAGCTGCGGGTCATGGGGTCTGGAGATGGGCAGGTAGGCAGGCCACTGTTCCTGCCCTCTTACCTCAGACACATACTGAGAGACGAGGAGAGAATGTGCTCTGAAAGTCAAGTGGCCACGGATGTCACACAGAAATTGAAAAGAGCAGAGGAAGCGAACTAAAGAGCAAATGGGAGGGTGTTTGACAAAAAGCAAGCTGTGAAGAAGCCACGCTCTACAACAGGGCGGAGAGAGAGAGAGAGAGGGGGAGAGGAATGCCACAACATTACAACGCCATCTCTATTTTGAATTCCTAACATCTGCTATATGCTACCTCTCCCCTGCTGTTGTGCACACACACATTTGTATGGGCTGACACACACCACCACACATTAGTATGAGCTGTCAGCTAAAGCCCTAACAACTAGCAAAAGACCAGTTGAATGGTAATGCTGGGAGAGGAAGCAGCAGTACTGGCTGTGTTGGCCGACACGCTGAAGTGTTATCACTGTCCCTGCACTGTATAATGACGGGAGTTGTTTTTAAGCGCACACATTTTCCTTTCACACCTGCACACACACTGGTCCCCGTCAGTCAGCGATAATGAGCTTCCACGGGCGGCATTGCCAGTGGCTGTCCAGTAGTGCAGGTAGGCCGTTATCCATTTGATTGTCCAACGTGTTGACATAAGTGATGCTGGGTCGTGGCAGTTGGGGTTCAGTTATGGTCAGAGCAGCAGCTAATAGCAACACTTGAGGATGCAGAGATGCCAGTCACCGCTGCTACTGCTGGTAGGATGCTGCCTGGAGGAAATCTGCATGAGCTGTTTTCCATGACATAGTCTCGCTTACAATATTACATGTGTGGGCGCATGCATGCGTATACAGTTGCACATTACCTCTTCAACGTTACCTTAAAAATTGAGTTTCAGCTCCCCCTCGTCTGAACAAATGGAGCGTTTCAAGTACTTCCTTATGCCGTCTAGCTCAAATTGATGCATTGTTAGGCTGCTGGGCTTTAGCTGTCGCGGCAGTGGATGCTAATGAAAAGAATAAGCCTGTTCTTACATGGTGAATTAGGATGTCTCTTTCTTGACAGGGCCATACTAGATTCTGGTTGTATTTGTGTATGTGCACGCTGAGAGGCACGACAGTGATGAATGAGCAATAGAATGGCAGTGTTATATTTTTATACTTGATGATGCCAAGCCGGCAATGATCGTTGCTGTTATTGTTACAATCGGAGGAAAACTCAAACCCTCAGGATAACAAGAAGCATGCACAGGCACATCAACACACATAAAAGGAGGGAAATATTATAGCTTTGTGCACAGATTTAAGACAAAGGGCCTTAGCATGTGCTAATGTTTAAAGATTGCAGTGTGCGTATCCTCCATTCTTCATTGAAAACACTGCATTGGTTGAGTCATTCATCTGTGACTCTTCATACTGTCTCTCAAGGGTGAAACCAATTTCTTTGCTGACAAATGGCAACAGGAGCGATGGGCTAAGTTCCAATCTGTGGATCACTCCCCGGGCCGAACACCCTGCATGAGCAGATTTTCAGCTATACGTGCACAGGTAGCAGCTCAGAGCACTGGCAACATTAATGTCAGTGTTCTGACCAAACTTTATTGAGTGCACTTATCTGCTACCTCGAGGCTACAGTATCTTAGGGAAAATGAGTCATCTCCCTGTGCAGTGTCCTTCATAAATCCCTTCTGATTGTCTGCCACTTTACCCAAGGTATAAGAAATAGTGCAAACACCAAGGTTGCACATTTAAGTATTCAGGCAGTCAGACGTGATCAAACTAGGAACAGCGATAAGAAGTATAAGTATGGGGGGGGGGCAGACTCTAAAGGTTGAAGGGGACCATAATATAAGGCAGCATCTAAAGAGGGGGACACCATTAGAGGAAGAAAGATAGGGTCTTGTCACCTTAATTAGCCAGGGCAAGAGAATGTAACCTTGATAACGCTACTGCTAACACCTGATAAATGGTGAGATTGCTTCAACTGAATATCTGTTAGCTTGTATTGCTTCGAGATGGTGGGATGTGGTTGGGTTTGCTACAAAGACAAAGGCTTGGGAAGAAAGCAAAAGAAAATCCCCCGATACCTACATGAAACGATCGCTTTCCATTTGGGTTAAACTCCAGGGACTGGGAAATAAGAAGGCAAGTAGAAGAAGGGGGCGGCGATTTAGAAGGCTGCAAGTCAGCAGGATTTCTTGGCCCTGTTTGATTGTGTTAGTATGTGTGTTAGTGTGTGTGTGTGTGTGTGTTTTCTGGCTCTTTCTCTTCTTCCTTTTGTGGGAAATAAACATTTTTCAAAGGATGAGCTGTATCCTCTCACTGGGGAACTGAAGCAGTGCGTTGGAACCGCCGATCATACGTGTGGGTTTGACATGGATTCTTCTATTGAGATTTTCTTGATGAGCAAATGTCTGAATTGATTTTCCAAAGGTCTCTGAAAGATTGGCCTACAGACTGTGTTGTTGACATCTTATTTTGCACGATGAAACCGAAGAGGTGGAGTTGTATTGACGAAGGTGGATGGGGGCTGATGGTTCAGAATAATCACTGGCATGAAGAAATCCCCATCAGAGAATTATTGGGTGGATCCATTCAATTTCTTAGAGCACCCAAGAGGATTGAAACACCACAATAGGCTCCGCACCCTGGAGATCATCAGTAGCCTAACCTCCACCCATCTGCCCTCTTCTCCCACCCTGCATTTTCTTCGCCAGTGGCTACTCAGACCAGGCCCTGCCCTCTCCATTTTCTCCTCTCTCCACTTAATTAACCCATTGATCAGGACACACATAAATTAGTCCTCTGGAGAGGCCCTCATAGAGCACTCCTACCCAACTCTCACACCCCTCACCCCAGAGCTATTTTTTCATTGGCCGGCCCCGTTACAAACCAGGTCCCAGAGCCACGCCGAGCCGCAGTTGTGTCATCTTCCCAAGCCAAATGTATTTTTCAGAATGTACAGTCGATTCGGCCGCTCACAGATGTACGCCGGGTTAGCAAAAAGCCAGAAAGCGTGGGAAAGGGAAATTAAAGCAAGTGGAGATCTGGGAGTTTTGGTCGAGGTCAACCCCACGTTCGTGCAAACCCCTCAAGTCATTAAACTCACATGGCTCAACCTTTTCACAGCAGCCCCCCTTGTGTCTGTAAATGTTTTCCCTCCCTTTCGCCCCTCTCAGCCTGACCTGTTCTCCAGACCAGGGTGCTTGGTGCGTGTTCAGAGATTTGCCCAATTAGGCGGATCTCTGGAAACATTATGGAGGACCCCCCCCCCCCAACAGCCCTTCCATTCTCACACACTCCTTGTTTTTTTCCTCCATTTCCGTTCTGCTCTTTTACCCTTTTTTTCCTGCTTTTGTTGTCCATTATTACATCCTAACCTTTGCCTTTTCTTTAGTTTTGGGTCTGGACTAATGGGTTATTCAGGATGGCTAAGTGGATCTAAAGCAGGAACACGCCTCATCTGTTATATTGATTTGGACAGACCCGGTCATTTTATTTAAATGCTCGGTAAACTGGTCCATGATTCATTCATATTTAAAGGTTTACAGCAGGAGGCAGCGCCAGAGCCAATAATTTTCAATGAGCCTGCTCAACATATTAGGCTACTGTGGCAAATTTACAATTTAGGTGCATATAAAAGGGTAATTCTGACCAGAGCTTTGTCATGATAAAGTTTATGTCGCCTAGTGGGCTGCTCGAATTACCGTGAAAACTGCTTGTAGTGATTACAATTATAGTGCTTATTCACCAATACGGATCAAAAAGTCTGGGACAGAATCCTGTGCAAGTGCTGTTTAAATAATTTGCTTATTGAAATAAAGTAATAAGTTGGACTTTCTCTTGTTAAGTCCGTAGATAAACTGTGATCAACTAACACACCTGTGCTGTGGGGATAAGGCAGAAGAGCTTACAGCAAAACTGATGCAGGACAGTTTTAAATTTTAAGTTTTCATCTGCACAGGGAGTCAACAGTCAGGCTAATGCTGTGTTCATGTCATATCCGTTAATCCATGCAAGCAGCTGAGCGGAAAAAAGCATGCAACTTCTGAAATGTCAGGTATCTATAACAGGTAGCTACTGAAATATCTACTATGTTAAAGGGGTCATATTTTGCTAAACCCACTTTTATTAGTCTTTGGTACATTTATTTGTGTATTTGGGGACTGTAATAGTTCAAAAAGTTTGAATTTGAACCCTCCAGGTGCTGCAAAACTATCTTTATATTCATTTTGGGAAAATCAAATGGATTTCTACAACTTGTTTCAATTCCTGCTTAATTTGTTAGGTCTACAGGGTGGGGAAGCAAAATTTACAATGAACATTTAGTTGTTTTTTTCTCAGCAGGCACTACGTCAATTGTTTTGAAACCAAACATATATTGATGTCATAATCATACCTAACACTATTATCCATACCTTTTCAGAAACTTTTGCCCATATGAGTAATCAGGAAAGCAAATGTCAGAGTGTGTGATTTGCTGAATGCACTCGTCACACCAAAGGAGATTTCAAAAATAGTTGGAGTGTCCATAAAGACTGTTTATAATGTAAAGAAGAGAATGACTATGAGCAAAACTATTAGGAGAAAGTCTGGAAGATACTATTAAAGAAGAATGGGAGAAGTTGTCACCCGAATATTTGAGGAACACTTGCACAAGTTTCAGGAAGCGTGTGAAGGCAGTTATTGAGAAAGAAGGAGGACACATAGAATAAAAACATTTTCTATTATGTCAATTTTCTTGTGGCAAATAAATTCTCATGACTTTCAATAAACTAATTGGTCATACACTGTCTTTCAATCCCTGCCTCAAAATATTGTAAAGTTGCTTCCCCACCCTGTATAACTAGTTACGTCACAACATTGATCATATAAGGTCGAGACCTCCGATGAACATTTCTCCGTTGTAGTAAAAACTGAAAATATGTCCAAATTTCGAGCTGGTTACCTGAAATGTTCAGTTGTTGGTTGAACAGGACAGGACAAGCGCAGCCAACAACCTGGAGGGGGTGGGGCGTTAAGTGGTTCATTTGCATTTAAAGGGCCAGCGCTCAAGACCACATTTCTGGTGTCATTACTCAGAAATAGGGCTGAAGATGGACCTGTGGAGTTGAATTAATGAAGAATTCAGACCCAAGCATAGCATTTACAGTTTCTGTAGACCACAGGGAAATGTTTTAAAATAAAAAAAAAAGCAAAATGTCGCTCTTTTATGGTGAAGCTTTTGGTTGTGTATTAGACTTACAGTTGGCTGAAAATGAGGTCTGGTTATAATAAGCACTCACTGAACCAGAAAGGCATTGTAACCAAAAGCAGTTTCCGCTGTATATTTCCGCCATTGTGGTGACCTGGGTTTGCACTTCGGCTGTAATGCCTACAGTTGATCTACATGCTCCAATAACGCATTTTGCCACAGGGAAGTCAGTGAGGGACCATCCAGTAACTCAGTATTGTCACTAGCGGCTCCTACACTGTACCTGCACAGTACAGGACGCGATCTCATAATGCGAACCTTTGGGCACATAATGGCCATCTAGTAAAGCTCTTTACTCGCATGTACAAAGACCACATAAGTGCAGACAAAGACACATGACAAACTATTCATTGCTCAAGGCTAGCACAGGGCAGACGCAGTGACAAGGCCGCAATGTCATATTACTATCATATAAATGTTTGCCACTTGACTGCGACAACATTAGCGTCTTGCATATTTGTCTCATGCTTGACAGTTTGTCTAACCTTGGGAGGTGCGTTGTTCTGTTCTCTTAAAGCGTGGCTTTTAAAGTGGAAGCATAAAGGAGGTAATTCCATCCCTTGCAGCCTTCAAGAGATAAAAAGAAGCAAAGGAATATTCATAGATACAAGATGTCTGCAGGGCTGAGAGGTTGTTTGCATGCTCAGGGGAGTGGTGAATGGGTTCCTTTATGCTCATGTAGTGGCCCACTGTTGCTAGGGCTCGAGGGAAAAGTTTCTGCCGGAGATATGATTGCCACGTGTGATAAATCCAACTGTTGGTATCTGCCACAAGGAAGGTTATTCATCCTTTTGTGCGGAGAACCAGAACAGCTGTCGTTACAAAAGACGTGTTTTTTTTGTTTTTGTGTTTTTTTTTAAAGCTAATTATGAAAGTGGATGCCAAAAAAGTAGCTTCTCTCACCTGCTATTAATATCTGGGAAAGTTTGACATGCAAGTTGCGTACTGCAGAGTTGTCCTTTCTGTTGTCTGACCACATCATATTGTACATCGGAGGACTGCTGACCCATGCATGTCTAAGTGGTTCTCATGGCTCTGTTTGTCACACACACACACACACATGCACAAGGACACACACATGCAGGTTTACTAGCCTCAGGCGTATTTCACTATAGCTGTCACTGCAGCATAAGAGTGAATATGTTTTAGGGAATAATCTGATCTGCCAAGTGCCCTCTCTGCTGCATGAGTCTTTTTTTTTTTTTTTTTTTTTTTTTTTTTTTCTTGTACAGCAGTTATAATGGTATTACATTTACTCTTGTCAAAGCCAGGCTTCAAGGTCAGTACGACAGATAGGGGTTTTAGAGTCAGAGCTGAACACGTTAAACATTGTGGTTTTACGCATTAGAGTAAAATGGTTCCCAAAGGGTTTACAAGTCATTCAAGGTCAGCGATAAGACTTTGACACAGGTCTGTTTGAATAGGGGATAGAATTATACATACCACTGTAATTCATCCCTATTGCCTTGCAGTCAACATGTTTGACATAACGTCCTTACTTACCATCATTATCAACTAGCGTGTTGTGAATTAACTTAATCCCTCTACACACGGTACGCATCCATCAATCCATGTGACCTCTTTTAATGGGTAAGTAAGCAGTACTATACATATTTACCTGTACATCTACTGAGATTTGAAAACGTTACAGCTCTAATGGTGCACATAATCCGCCCACAGCGTTCAATAGTACACGCGGGTTGTATATGTACCTGACTGTAGTCGACGCTCGAACTCAAATCCTTTGGTCTAATAGTCTAATAAAGGTTTAAAGGAATATTTTTGCGTTTTGGTGAACTAGCGTAGACGCTTTCATGAGGGTCGTGAGCTGATGTGATCAAGAAACAGGCAGCGGGGTTTAAAAAATGAGACGCTCAGATCTTGTGAGTTTATAGATTCAACAACATTGCAGGATTAGTTTTTTGACCTCATAAAACTCCAGGAGGTTGATGGTTGAGCCTTCTTCGACACGATCAAAATCCGTAAATCAATTTTGTGTAATTAATTCGTCTCCAATTTAAAACAAATGAGTTTTATTGTGCTTGGTTACACTACATGTGTCTTCTTTTCTTGTAACTTGGATGAAGTGGCTATGTGCAATGTCTTATGCACTCAGTTTAATTCATTATATTATATTGACCTTCTGTGGAGAGAAATGTATATTAACCCATATAGACCCAAACATCCATCACCAACCAAAAGCATCTGCTGATCTAAAATGTTTAAAACCTGTTGATCCACTAATCCTATCAATACATGTAAATAATTGGTGTAAAATACAGTTTGTCATCCTTTCATGGGCATCAGATATGACCCATTTGGACGCTTAGAGACTCCGTAGTGAACGTAGAACACTGTGATCTTCTACAACACAGGTGTCAAACATGCGGCCCGGGGGCCAAATCCGGCCCGCCAAAGGGTCCAGCCCGGCCCTTGGGATGAATTGTGAAATGCAAAAATTAAACTAAGATATGAACAATCCTTTTAGTTCAGGTTCGACATTCAGACTAATTCAATCTCTAATGGGCAGGACCAGTAAAATACTATCATAATAACACATAAATAATGACAAACCTCCAAATTTCTCTCTCGTAAATGTAAATATTTTCACGTATTTACACTAAAACAAAGTGTAATTTCACAAAAAATGTGAATAACCTGAACAAATATGGACAACCTGAAATATTTAAGAGAAGTAAGTACAATTTTAACAATATTCTTTCTGTTATTAATGTTTGTGTATTTGTAGACCCCCTGTGATCTGTAAGTTATAATGAACATGTGGAAATGATAAATTGAAGCATAATATTGTTAAAATTACACTTACTTTTTCAGTTTGTTCATGTTATTCACATTGTTGAAAGGATAGTTATAGATGTAAACATTTTCATTGTGTAATTTTACTTTTTTCACTATACAAACATAGAGAAAATTTTGGAGTTGACATTATTTATATATTATTATGTCTATTATTTTACTGGTTCGGCCCACTTCAGATCAAATTTAGCTGAATATGGCCCCTGACTAAAATGAGTTTGACACCCCTGTTCTACAACATCGATTCGCCAGTAAAACCCATGGAGTTGGATGAATGACAGTGGATTGAAATGCTTGGTTTATGTTCTGTTAATGATATATTTGACTGAAAATGCCACTTTTTCAGCAGTTTTCTCTGTTTTTGATGTAATAACCTTGAACTTTAATCTGAGCTTTTGTGAACATCTACATGATCAGTCAATTAAATACAGGAAAATGCCTGATTCATACTGATACAGTGTACTATACAGAAGATAATATTATAATACGTGATGATAAATCACTTAAGAAAGGTTAGATATTGAGAAAATTTCATTTGGGAAGTGACAAAAGTTGCGCTGGGTCTTTATGGGTTGAGTTGAGAGTGAGTTTTGGACCTAAAAAAAACACTATGAACTTAAGATTGTCACTTAGTTCATGCAGTATGGGTAAGGAAACAGACCGACTACATGAAGGATAAGAATACTAAGAAACATCGGAGTTAATGTGGGTTCGGTTGGGTCAATGAGCTGTGATAGCTCATCCTTTTTAAAACTTCCCATTGTTTCCTTCATTCATTCAGTCTGCTGTTTCACTCTCTCTTGTCAGCTTGTCATGACGCAAGTGACAGGAAGCGGGAAATATAATAGAAATACTCAAACCCAAACTGCCAATTATCTATTATCTCTTCATTCTCCATACACTTTGTAATTTAACTTAAAAAGAAGGAGATTTTGTGGTCAGCCTCTGTAGTGCACGCTTTGTGCCGCAGCGAATGACGCTCACATGCTGCGCTTTGGCCGGACTTCACTTGGTAAATGTAATAACTCTATTAACCCTCAAAAACCTGAAAAGCTGCCAGCAACCAAACACATCTGCTGCTAGAACCTGTTCAGTAAGTTTTGAACCACTAATCCTATCATACTTTGGAACAGGTAGAAGGTAAAATGCAGTTTCTCGTGTTTTGTTGGCATCAGATGTGACTCATTTGGATGTTCAGAGGCTTCATAGTCACCATGGAAACACTGTCATCTTCTGTAACACTGATTCAACTGTAACCCATGTAGTTTGACAAATGACAGTGGTTGTAGATACTTGTTTTTTATGTTTAGTTAATGCTTGTTAAGATGAAAAAGTCACTTTTGCTTAACCCTCAGTGTCTGAGCCTATTTTGGCCGTTCTTGAGTACTTTTGATTTTGCCTTTATACTATATAAAGAAATGTTTATTATACCCATGTTTGGTATCGTTTTTTTCAGCACAACTTCATCTATCTCATCTGCTTATTATTTTTTCACTTTAAACCTACTATATCAACAGAAATGGCCAAAAATCCACACAAAAAATATAAAATCAGATTTGAAAAATTTAAATAATTTATTGCATAAATAACACAAAGATGCTTACCGAACCTTTCCATGACTTTACAAGTGAATATTGGTTCCAAATATTAGGTATATAAAATTAAAATTGTAATAAATTAAAACAGGATTTTTCCGTTTTGAAAAAGGACAAAAAATTATGAAGATATGGTAAAAATATATAACGCTTGCTTTATATGCTATAATAATGCTACAATACTTGTTTGCTCCGGTTTCAAAACATCATATCTCTGGTTGTAGTTTGCCCTGTCAACATCAACAAAAAAGTGGAAGAGTGTTTCAAGTCCACACTTTCGAATGCAATTATCCCAAGTGGTCGGTGTGGCCGACTTCCGACGCTACGACGTGTTGAAATGTCATATGATTCAGTCATGGAGTCGTGACCATGGACCCCTAAGGGTTAAGTTTTCTCTCTTTTGATATAATAACCTTTGTATTTACTTGACCTGTTATCAACATTTATATGGTCACTAAATTAAATATAGGAAAAAATGTGCTTTTCAAGGTTCAAGGTCAAGGTTCACTTATTGTCATTACATGTAGTGTATACATGAACGAAATCAGTACTCAGGTCAGCCATGTACATGGTAAAATCCTATAAAATGAATCCTACCTTAAAGATAATAATAATAAATCCGATAATACAGTAAAATCTAAAAAAAAAAAAAAAAGAATAAATATACATAAATAAATGCTACAGTGCAGGATAAAAAAAATTGCAGCCGGTTAAACCAGAATAAAAACAGGGGTGTATTTCAGCAGCAGCAGGATCAACAGTAGTGGATCAGTTTTTCAGTGAAAATTGCAAAAATCAGAGGACGATCTTATAATGAATGGTGACAAATCTCGTAGGAAATGTTAAATATTGAGAAAAAATTCATTTGGAAGTCATGTGAGAAATATTTCTAGGTCTTAAGATATTAAAAAAATATACTGAACATGTAAAGTCTAAAGCAAACGTTGCTAAATAATGTTTTGTTTGTTTTAGCAGTCAGCACACAGGTGTGTTAAATTTGCTCCAGGCCCGTGACTTGTTCTCTCCCCTTGACCCACCAGAGCATCATCCTGTGAGTGTTTCCGGATTTACAAATTAAGCATGGGTTGAGCCAGATAGTCTATTCCACATTCAAGCAGGAAAATCTCCAGCACCAGTTTTTGTTTTTAACCTCGACACAGGTTCATCTTATCATCCGTATTTAGACGTAGTAATAGTTTATGATCCTTATCTAGACATTGCGATCCCTCATCTTTGTATCCCTAAATCTGCAACATGATGGGCGATGTGTTTAATACAAATTACAAAAGGACATGGAGTGTAGTGTGTCAGATAGAAACTGTGTTGAATAGAGATGTAATGATTCATCACACTGAAAAATCTGATCGATAGAGAATACATTACCCCACAGTGTGTTTGGTTAGCGCAGCATTATTTGTGCATACCTGAAAATCAAAATGAGAAAAAAAAAACTTGCTTAAAAAAAAAAACATAAAGTACATCATGACCTCCTGGAAAGTACGTCGACTTAACCTTCATGCTGTTATTTCACTGTAATAAAAAAAAGATGTTTCAGAAAAAGAACCAGACCCAGATGTGAGTTATGAAGCACCATTATATGAACTGACTTCATGACGGGTGATTGTTTCCAAACCCCTCCCCTTGTCCCTACTGTACTTTAATCCCCACCATTATCCTCAACCTGGAAGCGATGAAGCGCTGGTAAATTATGACTTAGAGCCAGTCATCACCATAAAGCTCCGTTGAGCTGACGCAAGCCTTCAGATACCAGCTGGAAATACCGAGCATCAATCTGTCCGATTTGTAAAAGTCTGCGGTATTCTTAACTGAACCCCCCCCCCCCCCCCCCCCCTTATGTCACCTTCAAAGCACTTAATTTTGCATACTACTTTGGAATCAAAAATCATCCGTCCATTTGCCTTCTCATAGTCAACTATTTAGCTTAAGGGGTTTATCCTTCACTAGATCCCCGGTTGAAGAGTTGCACTAAATCAGAATAAACATCCAGTCAAACCGTCTATTGTGAACTGCTGCATCATACAAGACCATCTGAGCATTTGAGTAAATAGACACACTCGTGGCAGGCATGCTCAAATACTACTTCCCTCCAGCGTGAATATGATCAAATTACTACACACGCCTCTGGAATACCTCAACATGGTGTATCACATACGGATCCAGCGTAACCACACCTGCACACAAACACACGCTCGCGCACCACGGACAATAACTCCTCTCAGTGGTTTCCAAGTGAAGCAGCAAAGCGGTGTATCTATTTATCGCTTTGTGGCAAAAAAAAAAAAAAAAAAAAAAATGTCACATCCATGGCTGATTTGCTGATCCCTTTGGTAGAGGCGCACTGACAAGTTCACAGGCATTACGCCTCAGTACCTTTTGTCGTCAAGGAGAATATTAGATTTCTTCAGAGAGGTTGCCCTAAGTGCCCCGCTCTATCAAAACACATCAGTCAGGGGCTTCTACCTGATGTGAGGTGATGTGTGATAATGCAGCCACGCAAGTTAATTCTGGTTGAGCGCTCACATTAAGTTCTTTCTCACTCTAATGTGTCATTTTGTCGTGACAAATACGAACGCTGCCGTTAACAGATTGTTGACGTATTTACATGTGACTACAATCAAAAGATAAAAAAACGAACAGGTACTTTTGCTTTTTTAGCTTACCAGCCGACAAGCCGTAAGCTATTGTCGTCATGTGGCATCCATTGTCATCGTCGTCTGTTACAAAAATTTCAATCGTCGTCTTCTCCGAAACTACAATTCCGATCGACTTCAAACTTGGTATACAGCTTCTTTATGATGATGTCAACAAAAGTTAGTGAAATTATTTGGATCCGGATCTGATTCTGGATTTGGTGCCACTTTGAAAAATTTCCCCATTATAACAGATAGGAAGTGGATCGATGCAATAACTCATATTTACAGGGTGGGGAAGCAAAATTTACAATGAACATTTAGTTGTTTTTTCTCAGCAGGCACTACGTCAGTTGTTTTGAAACCAAACATATATTGATGTCATAATCATACCTAACACTATTATCCATACCTTTTCAGAAACTTTTGCCCATATGAGTAATCAGGAAAGCAAACGTCAAAGAGTGTGTGATTTGCTGAATGCACTCGTCACACCAAAGGAGATTTCAAAAATAGTTGGAGTGTCCATAAAGACTGTTTATAATGTAAAGTAGAGAATGACTATGAGCAAAACTATTAGGAGGAAGTCTGGAAGATACTATTAAAAGAATGGGAAAGTTGTCACCCGAATATTTGAGGAACACTTGCGCAAGTTTCAGGAAGCGTGTGAAGGCAGTTATTGAGAAGGAAGGAGGACACATAGAATAAAAACATTTTCTATGATGTAAATTTTCTTGTGGCAAATAAATTCTCATGACTTTCAATAAACTAATTGGTCATACACTGTCTTTCAATCCCTGCCTCAAAATATTGTAAATTTTGCTTCCCCACCCTGTAAATGATATCAAGTTGAAATTTCTACAGTCCAGCCCTGATGGGGAGATGACCAAAATAATGTCCACATGCTGATCAGGATCTTCTTCGGGATCTGGGAACTTATGGAAAATTTAACATGGGCTCTTATGGGGAAAAAATTTCAATCATCTTTTTCTCTGAAACTCCAGTTCTGATTGACTTCAAACTTGGTATACAGCTTCTGTATGATGATGTCAACACAAGGTATTGAAATATTTCAATCCGGATCTGATTCTGGATTTGGTGCGACTTTGAAAAATGTTCCCATTATAACAGATACGAAGTGGATTGATCCAATAAATCAGTATCAATGATATCAAGTTGGAATTTGCATTTTTTACAGATCTGATTGGAATATGACCAAAACATGGGCTATTTCTGTAATATAATAAAGACACATAACTGGCTGATAATAAATGGCATCTGGATACCTTTCCCAAAGCTTTTAATTTGGCCGGTAAGCTACAGGGCCATTGGTCCTATTTTTGTAATGTAGTATTAAGCAAGTTTTAACAATGGAGGCGAAGTACTAGAATAAGACAATGTTTTAGGTAGTTTTATTTTTATTATCTAACCCTCATTTCTGCACTTTAATAATGCTTTAATCTTATATTTAACATGTCAAATGTAAATTGCTCAAGTTATTTTTGTAGTGTTAATGCGTTGATTTAATTTTTTGACAATAGTACTAATACTGACACTTTGATTTAAGTACCTGTTCCCAGATTTCCATATTAAGAAAAAAGGAAATTATGAGAACGTACTTTCAGTTTTTTTTTCTACTCCTCATGCACTTAAAAAAGAAATAAAAATGTTAGCATGTAAATGTAGCATAACAAAATGTTCCATTAACATAATATCATCAATAAAAATATAAAAGCTTGTGTGTAGGCTGCGTACACTGGCACCCATTAGTTTTGAAATGTGCTAACACAAGATCCCTTTGATACTCGATATTGAAGCACTTTGGTCGAGGCTATAAAGGTACAGAAGAGACCAACCTGTAATGTGGAGCGAAAAACTTCCAAGGTCTGTCCAAACTCTGTACAATATAACAAATATAAATTCAGATAAGACTGTAAACTGAATAATGACGGCTGGGTCAACCTTTACTGAAAAAATTCATTTAGATGCAGAATATATATTTATTTTAATCGGAGGTTTTCAAATACAAGTACATTTCAAACAAAGTACAATGAGATGCATGTGTATATACTATAAGTTCCCAAAAGGGGAAATGGAAGATGAGTGAATAAATAAATATGCACATAACATACGCACTGAACCAAACAAAACCAGACAAAATAAAGTAACAACAGGAGAAAATAAAAAACATATGGAGGGTGTCATATGCTTTTTTTTTTTTCTTTTTTTTTACCTATTTATGACGGGTTATTTTTAATATAACTGTTAATGAACGGTTGCCATGTTGAATAAAATATGCCTACTTTGTCCTTTAGGGAGTATCAGATTTTTTCTAGCTGCAAGTGCTGCATAACATAGATGCTGAATATTTTTGACAAATATACAAGCCAGGCGACTAACAGGCGAACATATAAACAAGTAATTTACAGGAGCATAACAATAAATTACAGAATGATATACAAGCTTGCAGTAGACAGATATTAATTTAAGCTTCCTGTGTCACTTGCTCAGTTGTAGATTCTCTTTTCCCCTCGGCCATTGCAGACAGATTTACTTTCACACACCAGTTAAGGTCTCCTCCTAACTTACCAATCCATTTCTCTGTTTTTTTTTGTTTTTTTTTTTCCCCTCCATGCTAGCTCCATATCTGTGTGGTCTTCACTTACAGTTATATAAGGCCCAAAGCAGGTGCAGCCAAGAGATTGTGTATTTCCAGCTATTTCTGGGCACAGGTGGACTCGGACAGTCAAAGCAACACATCAGTGCTCCCGAGACAACGCTGCCATTCGGGAGCCCAGTGTTTCAGCTCTGGCAGGAGTACATCTGGGTGTGCACGTGCATAGGTGTATTAGCGTTGCAGGCACTACACATTGACATTGTAGAAAAACCAAGCGCAAGACAACAAAATAATCTGGTTGTATCTGCACGTGTGCTGTCACAAATACATTTATCGCTCACTTTAAGTCTGTTCTGACACTGTTTTAATAGCTCCGGGCTGGATATCTCCCTCTTGCTGTGTATATTTCACTCTATCATGCCACACAACATACATGTATTTTTAAAATGATATGTGGGGATGATAAACATCCTGTAGGCTACATGTTTATCTGGAGGTAAATGCAGCATGGGAGCATTCTCCATGATAGTGGCACTCAGCCGATAAGGAACAAAATGGGTTCTGGAGCATGGCGGGCCCACGACGATGAGAAGATTTGGTCAGTATATGTATACGTACGTTTTGGTTCGCAAATAGCTTATGATGCCGAGATTAGAGCCCTATTTCAATGATAAGAATGGCTTTTAGAGAGCGACATGTAGCTCGACTGATGCTGCCATTCTGATGTAAAGGATTATCCCGTTACCGAGACCTGGCCATTAGCACTCAGCCCCTCACCTCTGGGGAACGACAGATGACGAGAAAAGGCTGGAGAACGAAGAGACGCGACGCGGGATAGGAAGGGGAGAGGGTTGGCGTCGGTGGGAAGAGATGAGCAAAGTGGCTGAATGAGGAAGAAATGGAAAAGGAAAGTGAAAGTGATGGAAACGGGAATGCGAGGGGAGATAGAGGCGGAGGGAGCATAAAAGAATGGGTTGAAAGAGCAGTGCTGAAGTGAGAGACGGAGACTCTGCTGCAAGGATAGAAATAGAAAGGGGCAACAGCAGCAGCAGCAGCAGCAGCAGCAGCAGCGCGAGAAGAACCCAAGACAAGACAGAGCAAGGAGGGAGAAGGAGAAAGCTGCAACACTAGATAAAAGCTGCTGATGAAGATTTGATAGTGTGGCTGTGAAAGAGATAGAGAGTGCATTAGGGAACAAAACCATGAATGATGCATCAAAGAAAGGACGGATGGAGCTATTGGAGGGGTGGTGGTGGTGGTGGTGTGAGGGGGTTTTTTGAAAGGGAATTTTATAAAAAGAGGAAAAGGAAAAAAAAAAGCGATTGGCAACAAAAGAGAAATGGTAGATTACCAAGGATGGCAGTGGTACGAAGAAAAGACGGAACGAAGGGGAAGTATGTGAGATTAGAGCCAACGCAGGGGAGTTATTCCTGGACCAGCGACACCGAGGGGGAGAAAAAAAAAAAAAGAAGATGAATAAGTGAGGCATGGGTGAAGAGGATGAAGAGATGAAAGAGAGGAGCTGGGGAGGGAGAGAGGCTGATTGAAACAGAGGACAGGTCATTATTCTGTCAGCCTGCTTCCACACACACACGCGCACACACACACACACACGGGGGGGGGGGGGGGGAATAGACTCTGAACCCTGCATTGATTTGATTGAGGTCCTGTCGGGTCCTGTGTTCGCTTCTTGTTTACAAGTTTTGTGTACAGCACATCACCAGTTACACACACACCACACCACACACACTCCTGACTCGTGCATCGTCATTGAGTGCATCCATATACCAAACAAAACCCTCCGGCACTTAATCTACAGTATATTTAGTTGAAAAACAAAAAAAAAAAAGTGATGACTTACAGTATGTTTCCAGAGCATGGCCTGGTAATATAAAAACTCGATTTAAGCATAATAACTCCATGCATTTGATACGAAATGAGGCATAAAGTCCTTGTTTTTCAGCGTTAAATTTACTTTTGGTCATGGGAAATTATCTGATGTTAATTACCCAGAGCGTCCGTTAATAAAAAGTGAATTTACAATGATGAGCAGCAATGGATTTGGCCTTTTTAGCACGGTCCGGCACTGCATCATCGAGATTTTAAAAGAACACGGAGCTGGTATGGAAGCCCTTCGGAGTTTTTCTGAAAAGCATCTTCATTAGGGCAGTTTTGCAAGAACTAAACTCAGTGGTGCCAAAACAAGACCAAGAGGTAGGCCTTAAAAGCTTTGAAATGCACGCTGAAGTTGTTGTTTGGAACTGGAGCGGCTCGTATCTGTGTCAGATCTAGCCAGCAGGTAAACTGTACGGCTCAGTGTTACTTTTTAGCACTGTAAAAGAGTGCAGACAGGAACTGGAAAGGGATGAAAAACACATCTTTTCCTCAGATGATGTCTTTAGAAGTTCAACAAGAGGAAGCTGCCACTAAAATACGAGTGGGAGTTTGGCGAGTTGAACGTTCAGGGAGCGCATAGTCAATTCAAGTCAAATACTGTGTTAGCCGCTGTTTAAAGAAGCTGTGATCAGAGAAGCCAAGATTAAATGTAATTGTAGTTCTGTAGATATTTAATGATGCCCAGAGTCAAAGTTTAACTCATTATACTTGAAGGATATAAAGGATACTAAGATTGGTTTGACTTCATTGAAACAAATAGAGTTGTTAACATCAAGGTCAAGATACACATTGATTTGTTGTGCTCTGAATATATTTTACCCTAAAGGAGTGATATTTTGCTTTTTTTTAAACGGAATTATGCATTTTCAAACATTTCCCTGTGGTCTCCATAAACTGTAAATGCTATGCTTGGGTCTGAATTCTTTATTAACCCTTTCATGCACACTGGTCACTACAGTGGACAGCTATTCTTCAGCTGTTTCTTGGATATTCATGAATTTTGTTCTTTTCGTTTTTGTTGTTGTTGTTGTGTTGTTTTTTACACATATCTTTATTAAAGTTTTAAGACACTACATATCTTTTCTGACATGAATTGGTAACATTATGTAGATCTCTCCTGAGCATAAACCCCCAGAATCATAAGCCCTTCCCATATTTTTCACACAATTTAGCAGTAAATATGTTTCTGTGTGTCAAAAATTAAACACATGGTGTCCAGTTGAATGGACATTTTTGCAACTTCATGAAAAATAGGTTCATAAGAATTTTTTTTTTTTTTTCATTATTGTTTTTATGTATTTTTTTTTTTTTAATATATATTTTTTGATTATTTTTATTTTATTTATTTATTTTTATATATTTCTCAGAAGAAAATTTTGGTAACACTTTACTTGAAGGTCTAGTTTATAATGCATTAAGCGCACATTCATAAGACATTATAATGCATTTAATGCATTATAAAAGTCATTACAACAGTTTATGATCATGTACAACAACTTATACCAAGGTTAATAAATATTATAAGTGTGCATAATGTATTATAAATTCAGCTTTCATAATGTTTTATACATCCATACCAAAGCAGTGTGAAGGAATTTATTTTTTTAGGTGGGAACTTTTGTTAGGTTTTGTCACTGGTCCCTATACCCATCTATTTTAGGGATTTCATATTTATTAAAAAAAAAAAGTATGTGTTTGAATTAACAAAGATTTAGAGCTGCCACATTATTTTTTATTATGTATAAAGCAACATGTAACACTTCTGTTTACTGTCTCTGTTCTTTTAATGTTTTGTTTTTGCAAAATAAAGTTATTACGAACACTTTGATGTATAATTTTTGACTTACACTTTACTTAGAGCCAGCAGATACTGCTCATACGTCATCATACTTGTGTTATAATATCATACCATACAATTGATAATGTGTTCTGTAACCCAGGACTTGAGATTCTTCCTACAAACACTTGTCACTTTGGTATGGATGTATAAAACATTATGAAAGCTGAATTTATAATACATTATGGCTACACTTATAATACTTTATTAACCTTGGTATAAGTTGTTTTACATGATCATAAACTGTTGTAATGACTTTTATAATGCATTATAAATGCATTATAATGTCTTACGAATGTGCGCTTAATGCATTATAAACTAGACCTTCAAGTAAAGTGTTACCAAAATTTTCAGTCACATTGTTTTTTTCATGCCTAAAGGGAATAAAAACACTCAGGAATTTTTTTTTTTTAAGGTTCTCATAATTCGTGCGTGAAAGGATTAATTCAACTCCACAGGTCCGTCTTCAACAATAGTTTTGAGTAATGATACCAGAAAGGTCGTTTTGAGCGCTGGCCCTTTAAATGCAAATGAGCCACTTCATGCCCCACCCCTTCCAGGTTGTTGGCTGTGCTGCTCTGTCCCATTCAACCGAACATTTAGGTAATCGGCTCGAAGTTTGGACATATTTTCAGTTTTTACTACAATCGCAATTATGGCGTACTTGGAGAAATGTTCATCGGAAGTCTTGACCTTATATGTGCAAATGTCGTGACGTAACTAGTTATAACCATAACAAATTAAGCAGGAATTAAAACAGGTTGTAGAAATCCACTCGATTTTTGCCAAAATGAATATAAAGATAGCTTTGCAGCACCTGGAGAGTTCAAATTCAAACTTTTTGAACTATCAAGGTCCAAATACACAAAAATGTACCAGAGACTAATAAAAGAGGGTTTAACAAAATATGAGCCCTTTAAAAGTGTTCTACAGAGAACAGCGCCATTGTTCTGTTTCCCAATGACTAGAACATTTGCGTCATAATCTATACTGAAAGGTTAAGAGGTTAATGACAGACAGAATGTGAACATGTGGCAGATTATAATGATAATGCCACACATTAACGTCACTGTGCACCAAGGTTAGAAGAGTTTTGGGTTTTTCATTATAGTTTAGTTTCATGTCGTTTAGACTTTTTTTCCCTCTATTTCAGTTAGTTTTAATTAGTTTTTAGAGCAGGTTTGCTAGTCTTAATTAGTTTTCCTTTTTTCTAAATGCTTAGTTTTAGTTTTTTCATATCTTTTATCTTCCTCACCATCGTATTCAAACAAATCCCATACAGGACTCTGCTGCTTTCTCCTAACTTCAGTCTCCATGTTGTCAGGTAGAGTGTGGACGAGAAGTGATGGACCATGAAGTGCTGTATGGTGCTGCCAACTAAAATTGCTCGAGCAAAATAAATCGATTTCATACCAATCCGACACTGACAAAGACAAAAACAAAGGGAATTTTATCCATAATTTTTATAAGTTTTAGTTGTGTAAGCACACAATACAGTTTCAGTTAGTTATTGGTTTTTCTTTTAATTATACAGGGTGACACAAAAAAACGGGAACTTTTTAACAATCCAATAAAACCAAGAGTGATGGAAGAAAAAATTGTATTCATTGTAATTGAAACCTTAAAACATGCCATTTAAGAAACAATGATGGAATTTTCATTTTTAAAAAATTACTTCCTGTAGATGGCGTCCTCCTGTACGAATGCATTCTTGAAATCTGCTGTTGAGATTCCTCACTGACCGCTGCAACATCTCAGCTGGGATACTGTGAATTTCATCCTGAATTCTCTGTTTTAACTCATCCGGAGTTCTTGGTCGAGTCGTGTACACTTTACTCTTGAGATAGCCCCACAAGAAAAAATCACAAACGGACAAATCTGGCGATCTAGGGGGCCAGGGAACGTTACCGAATCTTGAGATCACACAGTTACCGAACAATTCTTGCACAGCCGCCAATGGTTACTAAAATGGGGTGTGTTTACTTGCTCAAGGTCACTGTCTCGCAGTGCTGCCACTTGCTCATGTCTGCCAATACGCGCTTCAAAAATTCCTGTTTTTTTGGGTCACCCTGTAATTTAAAAAAATGAAAATTCCATCATTGTTTCTTAAATGGCATGTTTTAAGGTTTCAATTACTATGAATAAATATTTTTCTTCCATCACTCTTGGTTTTATTGGATTGTTAAAAGTTCCCGTTTTTTTGTGTCACCCTGTAGTTGGCAGAAATGTTTTTCAATTCTAGTTTTCGTCATTTCATTAGTTGTCGTTAACAACAACAACTTTGCTGTGCACGTGTTCGGTGTTAAACACTTCAATGTGAAACACGTGTGCTTTTTTCTTTGTAATTGATCTCTAAACGATCTCTCAGTCGGAGTCCATCAGCCAGTCGAGAATCCTTTTTGCTCGTTGAGAACGTAGAGGGAAAAGCTGAGGTGATCGATCCCGAGCTGATGCTGGGGAGCCATCAGCCAATCGGGTTCATGCAATTAGTCTTATTACTGTAGTGCCAATCAGTGGATCAATTAAGCCGTCTAAGGGACCACATAGTGGACCGTCTCCCCGGGGCCGCTGAGGCAAAACAATCAGATTGTGGCAGGTTTAGATTGACCGGAGAATGATAAAGAGAGGGAGGTACGACTGAATACTGATATATCACAGGTATTTTGACAACTCCATAATTTTGCACCTCAGCTAATATTGAGTCAGTTCTACAATCTCACTCATGGCAAACTAAGTATGGTGTCTGTTTTCCCAGCTCCTAATTTCCCAGAAGACAGTTTTACATTCGAACAGTTTTAGAGAAGAGAACAGGAATTCTCATATAGGGCTTTGAAATTGCTCCTGCGATAGCTTTTCAGCATAAACATCAACGCATTTAATGGAAAGGCAAACTATAGCAAGCGTGCAGCGCAACGGCAAACGTTGCAAAGTGAGTAGGTAATGTAAATGTTATCAAAAAATAAATGGAGACATCAAGTGAGGTGCACGTACAGAATAGAAGAGGCCACAATGAATGCATTAAGGATTTCCTCTTTTATCGCTGAAGTGAAAGACGCCGAACATGGAGCGCATCTTTGATAACATGAAGTGCAAACGCGGCGTACAATAAAGAACATTTTGTATTACAGCTTGTACATTTTAGCAGCTCAGTATCACAGGTTGAAAGTCATGTCCTGTCAGCTTGGAAATTAGACGTTTTATTCTGGTTCTGTCTTCGTATCCACCCCTGTTACTCACACTTAAAATTTCCCATTACTGCCTTATGAACTGGCATGGACCCAAAAAAGTAGGGACATTATGGTCCATCTCATCAGGTGGGCCTGCTTCTTCATTACACTTTTATTATCACTGGTATTAATTGTCCTGTTTTTTTACGACTTGCAAGGCTCTTTGTTGCTCCGCTCTATTAAAGTAATTGGGGCGTTCTTTGTTATGAGCTTTGGATGAGCCGACTCCGCCGGGTGTCCGCCACCGAGGCGCCTCTGAGACCAGATGCCGGTCGCTTCCACAATAACCTCCCGATCGATCACTGAGCGCAGGGACGGTGCGGACTCAGGAGGAGATAGGCAAAGCACAGGCCAATTTAAACACAGAGCAAAAAATAGGAAAAGTATATCCTGGTGACTCTGTCTTTGTTTTCTTCTGGCAGAATCCATTTACGCATGTTCGCTTTCACCGATAAGCTCCTGAGCCCCAGAGAAGTAAAGGTTTTGGGTTTTACATTAAATAATTACCTTGACTGGAAATAGCATGATGCAACTTTTTTTCTTTTTTTTTCAGATACATTTTTATTTATTTATCTTTTTTTAATCGAATGTCTTTTAAAGGTTTTTTTTAAAGTAAAGCTGTGAAACTCTTGTCCCCTACAAAGGACAAAAATGCATTGCTGGGTCTCAGGAGGATAAATAAAAAACTAGAAAAACACTCGGAGAGTGCAGACCTCAGCCAAGGCAGATTAGTCCCCCCCCCATCATCACCACCAAAATTTAATCATTTGTTCCTTGTGCCAGTATCAACATTTCCTGAAAATTTCATCCAAATCCATCCATAACTTTTTGAGTTATCTTGCTAACAGACAAACAAACTAGAAAAGCACTCGGAGAGCGCAGACCTCCACCAAGGCAGATCTACCCCCCACCCACCCCCCTATCGCAATATACATTACAAAAAAAAAAAAGTTAAGGATATTTCATTTTTTTGGTAATTTTTTTTTGTCATTTTTGCCATTTGTAAATGAAACATATGACTGGTCGTTAATAAAAAATTTTAAATTCAGTTCACACACAGAAAAAGTAAAAGGTGCTGTGCAAGAATCCCACCTGAAAAAATAGCCCAAAAATTAAAAACATCCATAACTTTTTGTTTGTGGTATATATCGCAGGGTTAAAAAAAATTGCAATGTCGTTTTTTTTTTTTTTATATCGTGCAGCCCTACTCTGTATCCTCTGTATTTGGCATTTTTCTCTGTAAATCGTGTATTTTCATACATTTAATTTCCTATACGTAATTTAGATGCTCACAAGAAGTCCGAATAAATGCGAAGGTTTATATCAAACCGAGAAAATTGAAGAAAAAAAATGACTTTTTCCAGCTATTAACTGAAAATTGTGTGTCCATCCACTGTCATTAATCCCTTTATGGGTTTTACTGATTAATCAATGTTGTAGAAGATGACAGTGTTTCCACGGTAACTTCAGCACCTCTGAACGTCCAAATGGATCATATCTGCTGACCATGAAAAGATGACAAACTACATTTTACACCAATTATTTACATGTATTGATAGGATTAGTGGATCCACAGGTATTAAACAGTTCAGATCAGTAGATGCTTTGGTCACTGGTGGATGTTTGGGTCTTCATGGGTTAATGGAAGTAGCTCCAGGCTCTTCATCACTCTTTACATCTGGATGATACCTGCCACTCACATATAAACGCACATCCATATTATCACAGACGACTTAATAAATTATAATAGGCACAGCAGAACACACACACTGATGCGAAGACACACCTGTGCAGATATTCTATCTCCCAAAAACCCACAGATTCTCCTACCACTTAACTTGCTCTTCACACCAAACCTGTTAGCCCTCAAGTGGTTGGAAAAAAAAAAGAAAGAGTTTGAGAGGTTTGGAGTCAGGATGGCCCCAGTTGATTAGGCGGTAGCAGGCGTTTACCTCCTCACGTAAAGATGATAATGACGACTCCAGCAGCCCCTCGGCCACAGTGGACCTACACCGAAGGACCTGTGGAGAGCAGCTGGAGTGGCCGGTGGGTGGAAGTTTGGCTCTTCAGGTTGGAGGGCACTCGGCGAAAACCAGCGGTGAACTTATTGTTAAACAAGTATCAGGCTGTCCAGGGCCATCCTGGGGAACGAGGACACAACAATGAGACTCTGATGGAAATATGAGAGCACTTATGGACTGATACCTCACGCACTTTGGATGCTTTTTGGCATTCTGATCTATCCGTGCTACTAAGGCTGGTGCGATTCAATTAGTCATATAAGTAACTCCAATTAACAACTTAATTTTGTCTTTTTTGTTGTCAATCAGACAAATCTTGTAATGAAACTTCTAAAACTGGAGCTGCCAACTTTAGATATGTTTTTTTTTTAATGTCCAAGTGCCAAGTGTATTTTAACAATTTTTGCTTTTTTTTACTTACTGATGTGTTATTAATTGTAAATTTTGTATTGCAAAATTTTTAGTGTTCGCTTCTATGTTTAGGTATTTTAACCCTTTCATGCACACTGGCCACTACAGTGGATAGATATTCCACAGCTGTTCTCTTGTATATTCACGGGTTTTGTTGTTTAGTTGCATATCAGTCAACACAGTGGGCACTTATGCATCATCCCAAAGACTGCAATTCATACAATTACTGTAACTTTCTGCTCATTATAAACCTGATCTGCACTAACATGTTTTAGTGTAAATCATTGCTAATTATTACTAGACTGTAATTAACAGTTTTCTGAAACAAAAAGTTTCTGTTTTTGTTTTGGGTTTTTTTTTGCATATCCTTCTGAGACCCAGTAATGCATTTTGTCCTCTGTAGGGGACAAAAGTTTAACAGTTTTAGTTAAAAAATACTGGGCATTACAAAGGACATTCCATTAAAAAAATCATCAATAAATAAAAATTATTTTTAAAATGTATCTGAAAAAACTGTTGCATTATGCAGTTTCCAATCAAGACATTTTTTAAAGTAAAAAAGCTAAAACTGTCAAATTCCTGGGTCTCAGGAGGATATTATCTCCATGAAATGAGTAGTAACTAATAGTAGAGTATGGTGGGCGTCGGTGGATATTTGTCCAAATTTACAGACCCAGGTTTTCATGCATGAGTAAGCAGGGGCAAATTACACAATCCAAGTTAAAACTGGTTTTCGCGAAGTAGCGGTGGGATTTAAATCCAAACAGCTGCCATGGGTAAAGAAATTAACTTGACATGGTGGCCAAAGTGTTAATGCTGTAACCTGGCAATTTTGTGGAAAACAAGATGGATGCCTGTTGTCCCCTCCCATGACCTTTGATTGGATTTAAATCCCACCGCTACTTCGCGCAAACCAGCTTTAACTTGGATTGCACAGTTTGCCCCTGCTCACTCATACATGAAAACCTGGGTCTGTAAATTTGGACAAATATCCACCAATCCCCTACCTACTGACGTCCATTAAAGAAAATTCCAAAAATCATCAAATGCGGAACTGGGGGTAATTTTTCAAAATGTATAGGGGTCAAGTCACACAGTTATGTAGGGAGTGCCCGACTACATTTTATACTCTAATTCAAAAAGTATTTAAGCTAGAGACATGAATAATACATCATTTTAAAGGTATTAACTAGTACTTGAAGCTCATAAAAAGAAACAAAAGCTATAGTGCCATCTTTTGCCATAAAAATTTGAAAAAACTGCATGGTTATGTAGGGAACAAAAATTAACATGTAAATTTCCTTTTTTTCTAAACGTTCTAAAAGTGCGGTTGCAAGTGTGTCCTAACTATGAAAATTTGCTGAGATGTTCTTTAAGGTGTCTATTTTGATAAACTATGGATGCATTTTTTATTTTTTAAATATAGCTATGACTTTTGGCAAGAGTTTTAAAGAATGGAATGGTTATGTAGGGAATTAGGAATTTCGGTTATGTAGGGAAAGAAAAGACAGGTAACAAATTTATACATTTTTATACAGGGTGGGGAAGCAAAATTTACAATATTTTGAGGCAGGGATTGAAAGACAGTGTATGACCAATTAGTTTATTGAAAGTCATGAGAATTTATTTGCCACAAGAAAACTGACATAATAGAAAATGTTTTTATTCTATGTGTCCTCCTTCTTTCTCATAACTGCCTTCACACGCTTCTTGAAACTTGCACAAGTGTTCCTCAAATATTCAGGTGACAACTTCTCCCATTCTTCTTTAATAGTATCTTCCAGACTTTCTCGTAATAGTTTTGCTCATAATCATTCTCTTCTTTCCATTATAAACAGTCTTTATGGACACTCCAACTATTTTTCAAATCTCCTTTGTGTGACGAGTGCATTCAGCAAATCACACACTCTTTGACGTTTGCTTTCCTGATTACTCATCTGGGCAAAAGTTTCTGAAAAGGTATGGATAATAGTGTTAGGTATGATTATGACATCAATATATGTTTGGTTTCAAAACAACTGACGTAGTGCCTGCTGAGAAAAAACAACTAAATGTTCATTGTAAATTTTGCTTCCCCACCCTGTACATATTTATGACTAGATATACAAAGGACACGTATTAGCTTTGTTAAGTTATGTTATTATTCATTCTTAGAGAACATTCCAAGGGACTGAATTTAGTTTGGATAAAAAGTTCCGTAATTTTCTTGAAAATCCTTTTTGGCAAAAATTTTTAATGGATTTAGAAACTTAAGATGTTTACTATTGAACTGCAAAAAGTTTGAAATCATTATCTCAATTCTAATTTTTTGATTCAAAGTCAACAGGCGTGTGACTTGACCCATAGTTTTTTTTTTTTGGATACATCCTGTATTATTGCCACCTATCTGTTGTTGCTCTGTCCTTAAAAGTGCTATGATATGATATAATTTTGTGTAGTAAGACCTTTGCAAGAGGCGTTTTTCAAAAAGATTGATATCTCATTTTGGAGCGCAATATTTAACATCGGCTCGCTCCAAAACGCTTCCCCCTTCACGCCTCTCCGTTTCATGACAGGCAGCGTTTTTTTTCTTCCTCATCTCCAGCTCCAGCTCTTCTCCCTCATGGCTTCCATTTCTCCTGACTCGGCATCTCCCGACCAGATATGACCAATAGTCCCCGTGTCAAAGCGCAGTGTGGGAGCGAGATAAGCAGATATTAGCCGCTCTTGCCATCAGCAGAAGTGACCCAGAGCAGGACGGGCTGGCGCGAGGCTTAGCTGAGCTGGGCATCAGTAGGCAGTGAAGGACGGACGCTGGCGAGGACGGACCAGACCCTCCTGCCAATAAAGATCAGAAGGAGAATTGATTACATGTCATAGTGGAGCTACAGTAACTGATTTCAGAAAACCAATATCTGTAATCACACATACACAACAGTAACTACATTAGGAATAGGAATCTGAACTAAAGCAGGTTTTCTGCCACACAGCACTCGAGTCTCTCTTTTTTTTTTTTTTTTTTTTGTTACTTGGTAGCTTCGACTTTAATTTATTCCAATTATGATTAATTTCTAAGTGATTTCTAAATGCGCTGAACAAGTGCCAAAGATGATATTATCCAGTCAAAAGAGGGTTGGAAAGTTTAAGAATTTTTAGACGTAGAGAGATGTCATAGTTGTGGAAATAATATTTTTAATGTTGCTTTGTAGTTTGTGATATAGTTTTGACTACGAATATGCAATGCCAATGCCAAAGCTAATGGAAAACAATGGGCATTGTGCAATATAATATATGTGTACATGTAGTAATAATAATAATATAATAAATAATAATAATATATAATAATATCATATGTATTTACATATATGTGTTATTGTATTACGTGTTTATCTAAATCATATTATATTTGTTCATAATAATATAAAGCCAGAAACCTAATTATTTACCAGTAAGTATCAGTCAAATTATGGCATAGTGTATTGATATGAGGAAGGTTATTATTGTTATTAATTATATAAGGAGAGGGTGGGAGTTTATAAGTTGTACTACTTTCTCACTCCTTTTCGAATATGTATATGTGTTATGTTTAAGTGTTTTGTTTATTTATTTTCTTCTGTTTGACATTCATGTTCGAAATAAATACATCAATAATAATAATAATAATAATAATAATATATAATAATAATAATAATATTTTTATTTGTATAGCACTTTTCATAGAACTCAGACACTTTACATACAGCAGATAAAAACAGAAACCAAACACATTAAAAACAGATAACAAGCAGGTGCAAAAGGCACTTATATGAATATAAAATAATTAAACAGTAAAATTAAACATTAAAAACAATCTTAAATAAATGAGTTTTTAAAAGGGATTTAAAGGACGTATCTGTGTATATGCATGTGTGTAGCTGTGTATGCATATATATGAGCTCCTTGTAGACTGACTACCTCCTTGCGGTGTATTTATTTATTTATTTCATTTATTGTCTCCTGGGTCGCTTTTTATGTACTTCTATATATATTTATAGATGTACTGGGACTTTTTTACAGAATTGTGTGTTTTTTCTAGTATCTTTTGTCTGACTCCCTGAGCAGCCACACAAAAGTTCCTATGGGTATATGTATGCACAAATGGCAAATAAAATTTTTGAATCTTGCCACACATGGCGGTTTACATATTAGGGTTTCTGGATGTTTTTCCAAAATGCTCTTTTGTCAGCAAGATGAATTGTTACCCCAAACTGGATAGAATACATAATGGGAGTTTCCGTAAATTACATGGTTATACATTTCACTACATTATTTATTATATAGTCGCAGAAAAAAATATTAGACCACCCTTGTTTTCTTCACTTTGTTGGTCATTTTAATGCATGGTACAACTAAAGGTACATTTGTTTGGACAAATATCATGATAACAACAAAAATAGCTTATAAGGGTTTAATTTAAGAGCTGATGTCTAGACATTGTCCATGTTTTCTTGATAAAAAAACAAATCCCTTCAGTTCTTACATCATAGCCAGATAGCATAGGATAGAATAGAATAGAATAGAATAGAATATAGAATAGAATAGACTTTATTTGCCATTTGCACAGATACATCACAGTATAGGTACACTGGAATTCTTGTGCGTTTCCCTGAGTCATGGAATCCAAAGAAAAAAAGACATGAACAAAACAACAAAACATAAACACAGCTAAAACATATAAAACAGTTATTGCACAGACAAACACATATAGAGTGCTGTATCAGAAAATAAATACATAATTAAAGTACTGGAAGGTAAAAACAAGTTATTGCACATTTGAATTAAAGTACTGGAAGGTAGAGGTAGAAGTAGCTGTGGCATTGTTCTGACAAAAACAGTGCTTTTAGTCATTCCATGTGTTCTTTTCTGTCTGTTTTAGTCACATGATACACACAGGAGTTAGTAGTTGATTACATAACCATTGTTTCTGATGACTTTTGATGGTCTAATAATTTTTTCCACGACTGTACATCATACATTTTTCACATTGAACACAGCTTCAGCTCATTAACCTCAATGAATGAGAGTTTATACATTTTGCTTCCAAACAAATCCCAGCCTAATCTGGAAAACATATTTATATTCTTGCAATAGTGACGGACTGGGTGTTTGACGCAAAGATTTGTGGGCCCCGTACAAACTGCTAGTCAATCCCTAACAAGAAGTCAGTCAGAATAAAAAGTGCGCTCTGCAGACTCGTGTGCATGTAAACACACTCATTATTCTTCCCGTAGTGTGCACTGGTGAATGAAATCAACGGCGAGCTGTGGTCAGCTGGCAGACCGCCACTCTGAGTGGCACCGTGTTGCTCTGCAGAGCCGTTATCACTCTATCCCTCCATCTCTGCCTGTCCTCAATCACCTCTTCTGCTTCACCCACAGCCTCCAGAGCCTCTGCGTTGCCAGAATGCACATTCAAACGCGAATTCTCAAACGGCAAGGCTGATGATTCCAAAAAAAAAAAAATCCGCTATTGACTAAGGGTGTATTGGCAAGAATCTGGCGATACAATACAAATCACAATAATAGGATCATGATACGATATATCGTGATACTGTTAAAAGGCAATTTTTTTGATTGTTTAGTTTTTTTTAATTATTATTTCCTTGAAGAATTGAATTACACAACAAATGTGCACAAATACTAAACACATTTTTATTTGATCACAATACAATCTAATGCTATATCACAAAATTTTCCTGTGTTAAAACTTAAATTATGTTTTACAGACATTACAGTTTAAGATCCTGTTCAAATGTTCATGTTCTGTTAGATCATAACTAGGGATGTAACGATTACCGGTATAATGATAAACCGCGGTAAAATTCCTGACGGTTAGTATTACCGTTTAACTTCTTATTATCATGATAACTGTGTTTGATTACCGCACTTTGAAAACTCAGAGATAGAGACCTCCGTTCTATCTATTTCGGAAAAAGAAACTAAAACAACTTAAACTTGATATGGAAAATGGGAAAACAATGGGCATAAGGTGCTATCTTTAATGCACATTTGTATGTTTGATGTTTACATGTTAATCTTTTAAAGTTTCTGCCAACAGAAAGTACATTGTGTCTATTATTTTCATTATTTTTAATACAACTTTATTAAATTATTTCAGTGTGTATAGTACTTTTTGAACATTTTGAGCACATTTCAATAATACCGCGATAATAATGATAACCGTGATAATTTTGGTCACAATAACCGTGATATGAAATTTTCATATCGTTACATCCCTATTCATAACTAACATTATGACATTATTTTTGTACAATCCCAACAAAGGAACTAACATTATTTAACCCTTTCATGCGTGAATTATGACAACGTTCATCAAGATTTTTTTCTTGAGTGTTTGTATTCCTCCTTAGGCATGAAAAAAACAATGTGATCGAGTTTGTTTTTTTTTTTCATGAAGTTACATAATGTCCATGCATTTAATTTTTGAAGTAAAGAAAAATGTTTAAAACCCAATATCAGAAAGTGAGATGAAAACAATGAAATAAAAACATTTTAATGCTGCTAATCTGATGTTTTCTCACATTTTAACAAATTCTAATGCTAGTTATTACTCACTTCATGGAGATAATATGCAAAAAAAAACCCAAAACCTTTTTGTCTAACAAATAACAATTGATTTACACTCGAACATGTCACTGCAGATCAGATTTATCAAGAACAGTAAAGTTACAGTAATGGTATGAATTGCAGTGTTTGTGATGATGCATAAGTGTCCACTGTGTTGGCTGATATGGAACTAAAATAACAAAACCCATGAATGAGCTGTAGAATAACAGTCCACTGGACTGACCAGTATGCATGAAAGGGTTAATAAAAGAATAAATAATAAATAAAACATAACAAAAAAGAAAAAGAAAAATTAACCTCCACAATATCTGCATTGGAATAAACACCTAAAAATATATATACAGGACTTTTTAATTTCTATAAAGTACCATGAAATGAATATCGCGATATATTGTAGAACCGATATTTTCTTCCACCTCCTCAGCAGACACCCACGAAGATAAAACAGACAAGACCGACTCAGCCGCGAATACACACATTTAAGTGCAAATAGCCAGAAATACACAGTTAAAACAGACACACACATAGACCTCTCTGAGCCAGACACACACGCGCATTTAATTTAAATCACCACTGCACCCGCGTACGTCCCAACACTCCACTTTTAATAGACCTCTGCCTCTTTATGGCTTTACGCCTCCTAACCCATCAATCCTCTCCTCTCTCTCCCCACTCTCTCTCTGTGTCTCTCTGTCATATCTGATTGGAGCTGTGACGCAATCCCCTTCTCTTCCAGCCTCTGTCTTAGCCCGCTTTATCTCGCTTTTTTTTTTTTTTTTTTTCTGACCGACTGCAATCATTTCGTCTTTTTGTTTTACCCTAGTCCAGCCCCCCCCCTCCCTCTCCTTCCATCCCTCCACCCTATTCTTTCTTTGTGCGTTTTCCCTCCTCCTCCTCCTCCTCCTCCTCCTCCTCCTCTTCTTCTCCCCACCACTCGCTATTCACTCACTCTTCCTCTGTTTTCCCTTTTTCGTTCTGCCGCTAAGAAGGCCGGGGCCAATGCAGCAGCGCATGTGGAGAAGGATTAGATAAAAAAGAGAGAGGGGGAGAGATGAGTGGAAAGTGAGTCAGAGAAAGAGACCAAGGACAGCAAACAGAAGGAGACAGATCGACTTGGAGGCTGTAAATGAGTGTCGGGGAGGGAGAGAGGGATGGATAGAGCAAGGACAAATGCTGCATAGACTCATGGCGCAATCATGATATTGACATGTATCCAAGTTTATGTCACGGTAAACCTCCAGTGAATTATGAAAAATAGAAATGTACGTAGCAGAAGTCGTCAGAAATTCGCAATCAATCTACAAGTATATCTTTGATACCATCAGAAAGCACACGCTCGTTAGAAGTGTGGTTATAATTCACTCTTCACATCATTGATTTTCAACTAATTATGGAATTAATTTATGATTCAATCCATAAAATGTTACTAAACATCAGCGTTGCCTGAGTTCCAAGTATCTGGTCTTGTTTGAACCGCAGTGAAAAAGCCCTCAGCAGACATTCATGAATATTTCTGAATCAGTCTGCTGACTTTGTGGCCTTGTTTGGACTGGCAGCCGAGCATGTCCAGATTGTAAGCAGACTGGTTTTAGAGAGGCTAGACAGCAGAAAAACACACACATATTCAATGCAAGTTTTAAAAAAAATGGGATCCAAACCATTTTCTGATATCGTGGCAAGTAATTCCAGTCAGATTTCTGTCTTAAACTCAGAGTCTCTGACCATTAAATCAAATTTGCAAGATGCATCACTTGATAATGATGTTAAATCTGGAAGAGATCGAAGTGTTGAGCCGAATCCCTGCTGCTACTAGCAAAGCGCTGTGGATATGGTTGGATATTAGTCAAAATTGTAATTTTTAGTTGTATTTTTCAGCTTCATTTTTTTATACATTTCCAGAAGTTTCCTAAGATACATAAATATAAACTAGAGCCCGACCGATATGGGATTTTTGGGGCCGATGTCGATACCGATATTGAGGGCTAAAAAAAGCCGATATCCGATATATCGGCTGATATCCGATATTGGCCAATAACTGATATATTGGCTGATATATGAAATAAGAACACTGATCTACACAGGATATAATATCTTAGATTGGATAATTGTGGACAGGTGGATAAACAGTTGCATAAATCTTTGTTTATCTCACAAATATAATTTACACAACTTTCAAATGCGAACTCTGCAATCACAAAAATAATTAGATCAAAAAATATGACTTACCACACAATTATGTTTTCACTCACAAATTTTGATGTGTCTGCTTCACGGCACTACAACTTCTTATGTGGACTAAGGACTGAACTGAGCATATGCAGAGTGAATTAGGTGAGTCCTAAGTTGTTCCTGATTGGAGCAATAGCAAGAGTTACAACTGACCCGTGTTACAACTGTCCCCAGTCTCCCTACACTATTAACACCCAGGCCTGCTGGCAGAATGAAACTGTGAGGTAGACAGGAAGTGCACGGACATGTGTGTGGGGGGCTGAATACTTCATAAGACGGTGGGGGGGATTATCGGTCGGGCTCTAATATAAACCTTTTAATCCTGTTATGACTGAATTTAAAGGAGTGATATTCAGCTTCTTTTTAAATGGAATTATGCATTTTCAAACATTTCCCTGTGGTCTACATAAACAGTAAATGCTATGTTTGGGTCTAAATTCTTTATTAATTCAACTCCACAGGTCCATCTTCAATCCTATTTCTGAATAAAGACACGAGAAAGGTCATTTTGAGTGCTGGCCCTTTAATTGCAAATGAGCCACTTCATGCCCCACCCCCTCCAGGTTGTTGGCTGTGCTGCTCTGTCCTGTTCAGCCATTTGTGTTCATTAATACAACCATCAACTGAACATTTTAGGTAATTGGCTCAAAATTTGGACATATTTTCAGTATGGACTACAACCACTGCTGCTGATAAACAATTATGTCGTACTCGGAGAAATGTTCGTTGGAAGTTTTGACCTTATATGTGCAAATGTCGCGACGTAACTAATTATAGACGTAACAAATTAAGAGGGATTTAAAACAGGTAGCAGGAATCCACTCAATTTTTGTCAAAATGAATATAGATAGGGTTCAAATTCAAACTTTTTGAACTACAAGGGTCCCCAAACACACAAATAAATGTACCAAAGACTAATTTTATTTATTTCATTTATTTAACCTTATTTAATGGGGATATATCGAGGATGCAACCTCATTTACATTATAGCCAGACAGACCAAGACATTTGAAACATCCAATGGACATGAGAACATCAGAAATACCGAAAAGTAAAAGTGACAAAAACAAATTAAAAACAGAAAACTCTACTTAAAACAGGAGCAGCTGGAGGTAAAATAAAATGGAATTATGGATTGAAAACACAAAATATTTGAAACATATTAGAAGTACCAAAAATGATAAAGATGAACTAAAAACAAAACATCTACTTTAAACAGGAGCAGCTGGAGGTAAAATAACAAGTGATTAAGGATTTAAATTGTCCTAATGATAAAAGTGTGGTGGGTTTCAGATGGTTTTGGAGAGAAAAAAATTAATATAAGATGCTAAAATACCAGTGAATATAAAATAATAAAAGTAGGTTTAGCAAAATATGACCCCTTTTAGTTGACTGTTTCAGCTCTTACACTGTCTGTTTTCTGGTCCAGTCCCATTCCTATTTCCCATCCCTTGAAGTTAACATAATATCGATAAATACGTCTATGGAGAAGTCACATATGCACATTCACTGATTGGATTTACTCCCCATGTGCTGAAATTTGGAATCAAATGACAAGATATTTTTCTCTATCTAAGAAAATCAGTCGGCTATTATAGGAGGATATGGAGGACATCCATGGAGGATAACCTGGAGACAACCTTCCAAATAAATCAGATGGCACATTAGAGGGAGCCTTCTGCACAGGAAAAGCTGCTGGTTGAAAGTTGTCAAGTCCCATCGCCAGTTTAGTCACAGATTTACCAAGGTCTGCATCATTCCCTCCGGTGTCCATGTGGATAGTCTGGTGATGCTTTGGCTCACATATCCAATCTGATCACTTGCAAATATTGCCTTAAAAATCTGATATGAGAACTGCATCTGATTGGTCTGCAGTGTTAACAAAGACGGTGACTTCTCTGGCACATTATGTTTTAGTGCTGACAATTATCCTGTATTTTTCTGTTGAGGTCAAAACAGCTCAAACTGCTGTTGTATTTACACATGAAGTTATTCATTTTAAAGACATATTCACGTATATGGAAACAAGTGAGAGCAGTTGTTTGGAACTATGGTAGTGCTTAGACGTAGAGGAACGGAGCGTCTCACTGCAGAGCAAATCAAACCTGGCTAAATGAGAGGCAAAGTCAGAGCAGAGCCACAGTGTCGGTTGGATCAGGTGGCCAGGATGGCAGGGGTCCTGAATTGGGATGAAGCAGGGCCTGACTAGGACATCTGAACACCTGCACCCTGCACCCTGCCACCTACGACCCACCTCCTCTAAACAACTCCCAAACCACCAAACCTCCCTAACAAGAAAAGCACTTGGAGAGCGCAGACCTCCGCCATGACAGATACCCTCCCATCTCCACCAAAATGTAATCATTTGTTCCTTGTGCCAGTATCAATATTTCCTGAAGATTTCATGAAGATCCGTCCATAACCTTTTGAGTTATCTTGCTAGCAAACAAACAAGCAAACACACAAAGCAAAGTGATCACAGTACCTCCTGGCAGAGGTAATAACAGCCAGTTCCCACCTTCATTTCATCCATAACATCAGGTAACTTAACCTCTCCTTCTCCGTCCCTCTCTTACCCACAGTATCCTCATGATCTACTGGAAGGCTACATCAGCATGTTCTGGTTTTAACCCTTTAGAGGGCGCTCATAGAAATACTCTGAAATTCAAAATTTCAACCATAGTGTGTTATCACGACATAACAAGACTTTATTTCATTTGTTAAATTTTTCAAAACGTTTTATTATGTACAGTGAAAGTGAAACTAAAGACGCTTTACTAATTCCTCTATTGCCGCATTTCTACTACGTGGAACCAGTTCGACTCGGCTCGGCTTGTCTCCCGTTGTTGTACACTTCAATTCCTTTCCCTTCTTACCTTCGGAAACTTGTATTTGAGGAGTTACGACGTTTGTTGCCCACAGCGGAACTGGCCCAGCGTTCACTCTGCTGCTACATTTACAAGCACCGCTAGGTAGAGTATCAAATACGTGACATTCCTGTAAATGAATCACATGCTGTGGACAAATGTTTGAGGATTTGGAGGGATTCCACCCTTTTGAAGACATGGAAGCTTTGACAGTGTTCCAAGTAAGTGGACCTGGTGTCGTCTTTTTAGACCGTTTCTACCTCAACACTGTGTTGGCTACGTTCTGACCAAACAATGCAGCGTACGTGTGACGTCATCGCACATGGGAACCGGTTCTCGATTCCCATCCCTACATGTGACGGAGGTTTGACAAATCAGGGCCAGATGTGTCATGCATGACTGATGATGCAGGCAGTGGATGTAGGTGTGTGTCCTGCTTTGTCTGTTGAAATATGGCGTTTATAAACTAGAATAGGTTCAAAAATACGTCCAAAATGTTGTGTTCTGAGTGATTTAGACTTAGCAGAAATATGTTTGTGTGCAAATAACCACATTTGTCAAGGGTATTAACAAAAAACCACAGATCTGTAATCTCATAACTCACAACTTACATCTGCGTTCGAGGATAATAGTTGACCGTTTCAGTGAATAAACCCAGCCTTTCAGCTCCATCAGACCAAGGGCAAGTGTGAATAAGTGGCCTGAGCACCTCAGTGTGAAAGGAATATCATTTGAAGTACTGTATTACAAAGCCTGTCTGTCAAACTAAATCACTCCATCTTTCCTGCTCTTCTTTCTGACACACACATCCACACACACCGAGTGTTTCGTACAACTGTGAGGCCTCGGTAATACCTGTGTGCACAAGAGTGTTTCAGAGGTGAGAGAAGCCTGTCTCCGAATAATAAAGGGATGGACAGAGGTGAAGAGGAGAAACGAGGGCAGCAGATGAGGAGGGGGGTGGGAGGAGGAAAGGACTAAAAATATCTCTGAACGGCCAGGCTTTTCTCAAAACAGGCTTTTGTGAAGTCACATTTGCCCCAAGCAAAAGATTTGAAGTCTCCTGGAATAATAGATTCACCATGCATGCTTTTCTTTCTCTACATCGCTTTCCTCTGCACAAAGAGCTGTGTTTAAAGGAGACGAAAGAAAAGAATATTTTCCCCGTTTAGATACAAACATCGCTCCTTTTAGCTTAAGAGGTTAAATGAGCTCCAACCTATGAAAATACCTTTTGTCGTGTTAACAGGATGATTTTGACAGTAATAAATAACATTTTTTTGTCAAGCCTAATGAAGATTTTGCCGTAACCGCGCCATTTAAAGGCGGTATCATCAAACACATTTCGCCATCCAGCCGCCGAGTATTTTTAGGAGACTTTTATCCTGCTGGATACAGTTCCAAATTGGATTTACCCTGACTTGCACAGAACCGCTCAAGTCGGAAAGGGGAAGGTTATTTTGAGACAAAGCATGACCTGCATGACACTCTGAAACTTGGACACACACGCTACCACGTTGTAAATACACACACACAAAAAAAATCGGAACAGAAATAACACCCTGACGCTGTATTGATCCCCGGGGACACGGTCACGCTCCCCTGCTTGGTCTACATCGAGGACATAGGTCGGCGGCAGAAAAAGTGCCCCGGAGCTGGGAAGGGTACAGTGTTTTGCTTGCAGGCAATCTGGCAGATAGTTTGTGATATGGGTCTTGAAAGGTTGAGGAACATCCTGCTGGCTAAATAATTGATAGTGAAAATTTCAAATGAAGATCTGAAAGCAGAAGAGGTTATTTAAGTCTATGGGTGAGGACAGGCACATCTCTGTTCTTAGACAGTTAATGAATGTGGTGCTTTGTAGTACAAAAAAAAGGCACCTTATTTGACTAATAGAAAAACCTACTATTATATAGATTATTTCTGCAGTGATTAATATGTTTCAACTGTAACAAATTCTTGCGTAACATGTTATTTTTAAACAACCATCAGTTTAATAGAGAGCATAAAGATTGGGCTGTTTCAGTTAGGGCTAGAGCTGCGACCTTAATCAACTCAAAGTGATCCAAAAAAATCATTCAACCACAATTCTCTTGAATCAAAGTTTTTTCCTTCATTTCTCTGCCGTTAAACATTGGTTCCACTGTTGTGTTTCACACAGACGCTTATTGTGACGCACAAAGAAGCTTCAGTTCAGGAAAACTGCAATAGAATATCTCCCTTCAATCAATTCGAGTCGATTAATTGAATCGGGACTTTTTGCATTGACTTCAAGCACCTCGTCGATTAATCGGTTGCAGCTCTAATTAGGGTGATATTGGAAAAAACTGACATTTTTTTAACCCTGCGATATATATATAGCAATATGAAAAAATACTCAGGAGGATGTAATAGCTGTGTGGTGCTGACGTAAATAGTCAAACTCATTAGTTGTGTTTCCTCTTGTTGTGGCGACAGGTCAAAGACACTGTCGACACAGATCATGTGTTTCAGCATCATCCTTCTTGTCGCCGAAATAATTCCAGATAACTGACGTTGCTTTTCTTTTTGGCACCAAGTCTTCGTTTTCAGTGATTTTCTCTTGCTCTTTGCTTTTTTTCAATGTTGTGTACCAGCGACTCACTCCATGTGCAGAGGCGTGGTCTGCTTCAGCAAACTGATTAAGAACGATTGTGATTGGTGGATTGCTGCGCCCAATGTGTGTCAGGTACCCAGGATGAAATTAGATGAGACCATGTTGAGTTCATTTGCCTCCTACATCGCAGGACCTGCGATGTGACTATTGCGCACGTGTACATTGCAATGACGATGCTCAAACGATATATTGTGCAGCTCTAGTTTCAATAGAAAAAGGTTGTGTGGTCTGATAAAGTCCAGATTGACCCTGTTTCAGAGGGAAGATAGACAGGAAGATTACCATCATGCCTAGTGCCTACAGTACCAGCCTGAAGACAAATGGTGGAGAAAAGTGGAGTGGAGATATTTCTGATGGGTTTTATTAAGGATGTAAACAATTAATGGACTATAAATTAATTGTCAATAAGACAATCCGTCCCCCGCGTGAACCTCCTCTGTGCTGAAATCTCTCTCCATCATGTCAGGTAGTGATACGAAGTCAGAAATGCGCATTTCTTCTAAACTACCCCTCTTCAGATACATTTATTTTATTTTATTTCGCTGCAGAATTTATTTATTTCTACTCCATAAATGTCATTGTCTGTACTGTATCCAGTGGTACAATAAATCATCATTAAGGAATATGACATGCTTTTTTCCTGAAGTATATAAACAATATTTAGCTTTTAGACCCTACTGAAAGAAAAATTCAGATTCACAGGAAAATCACCGCTTATCAATTAATCGTTAATTGATCGACAAGGTCAGCCAACAATTTGTATTCCAGTGTATATGAAGTTTTTTACCTAAAATATTCAGTTGTTGGTTGAATGGGACAGAGCAGTCACAGTCAACAACTTGAACGGGGTGAGGCGTGAAGTGGCTCATTTGCATTTAAAGGGCCAGCACTCAAAATGACCTTTCTGGTGTCATCACTCAGAAATAGGGTTGAAGATGGACCTGTGGAGTTGAATTAATGAAGAATTCAGACCCGAGCATAGCATTTACAGTTTATGTAGACCACAGGGAAATGTTTTAAAATGCATAATTCCATTTAAAAAAAACAAAACCAAAAGATCAGTCCTTTAAGCCTCAGTTCTACCATTATTCTTCATAGTCAGCTCATGTACTTCTCAGTCACCAACTGACCTTTGGACATCAATATTTATTCCTGGCGTCCTCAAAGCCAAGTGAATATTTGTGCCAAAATCAACAAAAAAATCCCTTAAGGCTTTCCCGAGACAATGGATTGATAAGAATGACAACGACCATGACCTTAAGACACTAAAATCTTTTCAATTCATTCTTGTGTCCAAATTAATGCCATGTCTTGAGAAATTTGGTCGAAACGTTCCTGCTTTTAACATAAAGTTTTTAACCTTTTTTATATCGATGTGCGGATAAGTCTACAGATGGTTTATTTAGACACATTGAGTATGCCTAACGAAAAACATTAATTAGTTGACATGAACACCAGAGTCAATAAAAGGGTCTGATATGGTTGATAAAATACACTGATCTGTAAAATGCCTCCGGAACAAAAGTAATGAAACTTGGCTGTAATTTCCAAGATTTAGTCAAGGGTCAAAATGTGAAATTCTGATTTTACTCAAAAGGAATGTTTGTCTCAGAGCTACCAGATCTACTTTAAAACCCTGTCTGCATATTACAATACATCCAGCATGACAGAGAAAGAAGCCATATTCACCTCTAATTTTGAGGAAAGACCTGGAGTGACTTATCAGAGGATTTCAGGTTTCATTTAGGTTGGTAGGAGATTAGGAGAAGCTATATATTTCTCAAGCTAACCATCTCGTAGCTTTAAAAAGTGCTCATTAAAATTTTAAAATCTCTTCTAAAATGGACTGGGATCCAATAAAGCTCCAGCGACGATGGGCTGTGTTTGCCTCCGATAGACCTGGTTATGAGTGGCATTTGGAATCAGCTGGCGTTTATTGAAGTTTTCTTCTGTAAAGAGAAAAGTGCTTTGCAATACTCGGTCCGGGATGAGATTAATGCATGAATTAGTATTTATAGGCATTTGGCGCTTAGAAATAGTAGTTGGAAAAATGTGATTTATATGAGCAGAAATGTGCTAATAAAAACTGAGGTACTTAGAAAAATAATACAGAAGTTTCTGCAGCAGAGAGGAGACCAAGATGGGAGGAAATGTAACTCTTTGATAAGTTTTAACCTGTATTTTTAGATTTTAACTGTATAGAATAAGGCGTAAGATAGGGCTGCTCGATTATAGAAAAAAATAATAATCGCGATTATTTTAGCAATAATTGAAATCCACGATTATTAAAAACGATTATTTGTTAACCTTAAAGTTGTTTATTTTTTTCTTGCAAAACAATGTAAATATACTCTTTAAACATAAATAAAGTTTTAACCACTAAAACAAAGTATGTTCACTTTGTATGAAACAAAAAAATCTTTGAATGCAAATAAGTGTACTGTAAATTCAAGTATGTTTCCTTTGTAAATAATAGTGCACTGTAATTAAATTGCTATAGACTTGCCATAGAACTGTAGCAATAAAAAAAACCTCACGTAAAGTGCAAATTATAAATTCAAGTATGTTCAATGTAGTATGAAACAGTAAATTCAGTGGCGTGCCGTGAGGTTTCAGTTAAGGCCTTCTGTATACATCAGCCATCTAGAAAACACAGTTAGGGTTATACGGGTTAATACGGGAGTTACAGCATAAAGAGATTCGGAAACTGAAGATTGCATTGCGGACGAAGTTGTTTTTATGCGTTTTGTTTTTTCATATAATACGATAAAGGTGGCGGTGGTTAAACTTCAGATGGTTACAAAGGTTTGTTGTGTTAGCGGTCGGTGCGGACACAACTACGAAACACTTTTGCACGTGATGTGTTTTTGCTCTTCGTCTTCTTCATCAAACCCAAAGTGATTCCATACAATTGAATTTGAC